>NC_142032.1:36462190-36592190 GCF_982192425.1 Myodes glareolus
ACTGGCTACTCAACCTTTCGGGTCCCTGTCTGAGATTAAGGGACCAGACTACCTGTCCTCAGACTGATGCAGAGGCTTATGGGAGTTAAGTAAGGGCCTCCAGTGAACTGTGAGGAGCTGAAGGAGGTGCCCTCGTCCCTTCTCATTCAGCCGATTTAGCACTAAGAAAGGGAGGAGTGGGAATTTTGTCAGAGAAGAATTTGGGACAGCCTCTTTTGTCTCCACTGCCCTTTTTATCCGTCAACTGGAACCACAAACATGCTCCTACTGAGGCTCTCTAGGCACGTGGACCGAGTTCCAGAGAGGAAGCAAAGAAATGAACTCACTCTGTCTGGAAAAGCACCAGTATTTTTCTTAAGTGTTTCTCCAGTCCGAACTTAAAGCCATGTTATTATTACATCTGTCCAAGGATTAGTATTGTCTTTGAATGAGGGGATGTTGACATTAACGTCACAATCTGTTTAATTCATTTTGGATAGCACCTCATCAATGTCCCAAGTGCCCACAAAGACTTGGTCTTGTTATTGACAGATGCACAAAATCTGTTTTATTAGCAGCCTTAAATACTGTCCTTTGGGGTACCCATCCATTTAAACAAACTTTAATGAACTTTTCTGGAGGCAAAAGTAGCAACTGTGGTGGTAAATGATTTAGTACCAATTCGACAATTAAAAAACTTGCCAGGATCCTTTTTTGCTTTTTAAGTTGACTCTCATGGGCCCTGCAGATGACTAGTTTCCACTCAAAAAGCCTGTCTGTTGTCACTTGGCAAACATGCTGCTGACTCCACAATGAGGGAACACAGGCAGCAGTGCTACAACCACGAAAAGAAATTGGCTCAATCTTTCTGGACAGCAGTCTAGTGATATGTGACAAGAACCGTAAAACTATTCATCCCCTCTGACCTGATAATTCTACTCTGGAGAATAACCTAAAGCAAGAGTAATTGGTCTGGAGATGCTCAACTCACATCATCTTCACTGACGATGCTACGGCTTCGCTCTTACGCATGGGGGAGAGGGCAGCTGCAGGGGAAGGGGCAGAAAGCATTAGTAGCAAATGTCAATTAGGGATCCTACTTCCCTGTGAGCACTGGACCTTCTCAGAAACAGAAGAAATGAATTAAAGCCTAGACTGCAGAGGGAAGGGAAAACCTCAGCCTCCTCATCTGTCCTTCTGTCCCAGTAAGGGGTCCTAAGCCAAGGAGGCTGGCCCTTGTGTGAACCAGCAGGTCTAGGGCCTGCTTCCTCTCAAGCCTCCAATTAGGATTACAGCATCGAAGGGCTAAAAACAAACACATCTTACACATCACAGCTCTTGCCAACATGGAGAAAACCCTTAAGATGGTTTCAGCGATGCTATCTAAACAGAGTATTCTTTTGGAGACATAATACACACTGCAAAGAAGGTAAAAAAAAAAAAAACTAACTAAAAATAATAAAGCAAAACCACTCTGTCTTTCAACATTGCAAAGACCCCTGACTTTTAACTTGAATGATCTGTTGGAATGAAGTTGATGGCTTGGAACGAATAATTCTCTATCGGTGATGTGAGAAAACACATGATATTCATGCCTAAAGAAAAAACAAAACAAAACAAAACAAAAAAAACCCGTTTTCCCTCTGTAGGTTAAACACTATCAAAGTCTTACTAAGAAACCCTTCGAGAATAAAATGCAAATGGCATTCCCTGGGGCTATGGGGCTCTTTACCTGCATGCCACTGCCAAGGGGCACTAAAGTGCTGGCCTCTTGCTGGTCTGTGGGCTTAAAGGAATCTGATGAAAAGCAGTGAAAATGTCTTCAACAACAAATTCTTCTGCTTCACGATAACCATAGTGTTTGGAAATAAAATCGTGTCCAATCAATACCACTTAGCAGATATTTAATGTTTCACAATAGAACACTCTTCCAGAGCGGGGCTGCGGCCCTTCTCACTAACATTGAAAATAATTAGGATTATCTCAGCTGCCGGAGCTGGCAGGATCAGTTTGTACTTTCAAACAGCATTAATTCTTGGCACTCAGAACAAGGGATGAAAGGTAAAGACCTGAATGGAGGGCTTTCTTCCACCTGATCTATCAGGATTAGCTCATTCTTTTCCAGTTCATGCCTGCGCTCCAGTTAAGAGGAAGGCTGAGCTGTAACTGATGTAATTAGAAACCACAAGCTGAGAAAAAAATAGCCCATTATTAATCTCCCCATTTACTAGAAATTTACTAAAAAAAAAAAATAAAATAAAAGTAATAATCTTTGAAACAATTAAGTGTGTTTTCCCCCTAAGTGGAATTAAAGGCTAGCAACTAGAGCTGAAGGGATGTATTGGGTAATTCATTCCTTAAATCTACATCTTACCTGTCAGGTCCAAACTCTGGGGCCAGCTCTGCTAAAGTGTATTGACATGCTGCTGCCCCACCATGGTAAAAGGATGGGTCCAGAACTTGCTGCACTTCCTCCTCTTCAAGGGATTATTCCAACCCTTCCAAGCACTGGGGAGTATGGGTTAAACGTGATGGGAGCTGACACCAGGAAACACTTGTCTATGGGATAGTGACCATATTTCTTTCCTTCTACTCATGTTACTTAACCATTCGTACACAATTCACAAAATGACAGAATGTTTTAGTTCTCGAAAACTCACAGGCCTACCAAACACCTTTCTGTTCTCCGCCAGGAGAGCACTGTCTGGGAGTCCACCCAGCTATGTCCACAGCCCACCTCGCCCTGCTGGGACTGGCCCCTTTGTTGCTGGAGGTCAGAGCTAACACACCTCCCGGGATGTCCCCTTTAGTGTGGTCAACTTGATAGAATCTGGAATCACCTGGAAGGCGATTCTAGACCTCTGGGCACACCTGAGAGGGATTGTCTGGGTTGGGTTAGTCTCTGAGCACGCCTGGAGGGGGATTATTTTGATTGCATTCATTGAGAGGTGAGAAGCCCCGCCCACTGTGGGTGGTGACATTGCCTAGCTGGGCTCACTGATTGTGTAAGTGAAGGAGGGAGCTGCATTCACCCACTGCTTCACCAAGACTACAGATGTGGATGTGACAACCCAGCTGTCCTCCTCCTGTGTCCCCACAATGGGATGGATTGTAACCTGAACTGTGAGCCGGAATAACCGCCCCCCTCCCCCCCCCCCCCCCCGTCTCTCCAAAATGGTTTGCGTCAAGGTATTTTATCACAGCAATCAGAGAAGAAATTAAGACACTTGCTCACCTAGAGTTCAACTAACACACAAATGGAAGAATCTCTTTGTTTTGACATAGAACACAAGGAAGTGGGGGGAGCTGAGAGGTGGCTCAGCTGGTCAAGGAGCTTCTTGCCCATGTGTGGCAAGCCTGAACTCACATAAGGTGGAAGGAGAGAATTAACCCCCCAAAGCTGTCCGCTGAACTTCATCTATGAGTATTGGCACCACCCCTCTCTCCACACTGCATGCACACAATAATGTATGTTTATTTTTAAAGTACTATTTTAAAAGGGAAAATGGAGACAGGCTATCTGAGCGTCCTGCTTCACCTGGGACCCAGGAAGGACCACAGTGTGGCATCACTTGCTTGTGGGTCGCCATGATCAACTTCAGTCTCACAGCTTGTGAGCAAACGAACTGTTCAACACTGCATCCCTGCCCTCAGAAAGGCTCCCCACACCGCTTTAGCCCTAGTCATTGAGCTCTGTCACCAGATGGTGACACCACAGTAGCACCTTCTGACTCAGTGTCCTCAATCATAAAAGAAACGACAGACAGGCAAGTTTCAATATCCAAACATCTGTATGTGCAGATCCAACCAACTTGATCGACAATGCTAGAATCAAAAAACATTTGTCTGTATTGGAAAGGGGGAAAATTTGCACTTTTTTGTTTTTTTAAATAATATTCATTTAAACAGTATTTACAGATGCAATATTGTAAGTTTTACTTTTTGGCACACAGGAAGACAGCAGGTGGGCACAACATAACCAAGAAATAGGGCAAAGTCACACACTGGCAAAGAGAGCCTCAAGTCTAACACCGGCCTTAAGGATTTTTAAGGGCTAATATTTTTTATTTATTTTTGTCGGTATATGCGGCGGCATCAAGTTTATATGCAAAGATTTTAGAATGAGACTCCTACTGTGGGAGGCGGGGGTGTGTGGCACTCCTTGGGAACTCTGGGATACAAACAGGAGCTCAAGTCCACAGGAAGGCGCCATGGCAGGGGTGGTTACACATGCACAGTTGCATCTGAGAGCAGACCTGTGACTATCACAGCCACTATGGCCTACTGAATAGCAGGGAAGCTCCGTGGTCCTAACATGGTGGTGCACGCTTTCCCGCTCGGGAGGCAAAAGCAGGTGGATCTCCATGTGTCAGGCCAGCCTGGTTTTCATGGTGAGTCCTAGGCCAGTCAGGGCTAGTGAGAACCTGTCTGGGGCATCATACCATCAAGGCTCATTCATGTTAGAGCATGCGCCCCAACTTCCTTCCTATTAAAGGGGGAGGGATATCTCACAGCTTAGTATGCAGAATGTTTTCTTTACACAATCATCCACCAATGGCCACCTGGGGTATATTGTGGAGAATGCTGTAAATGGGGGCTCACAAACAGCTCAAGACTCTGCTTCCCACTCTCTGGGGCAGAAGTGGAAATGATGGATCATACAATAATTTATTTAATTTTAAGAGCATTGTCACAGTTTTACACACAGTCTGTGCCATCTGACATATATGCCTTGTCCAGAACACGGGCTTTATGGTGCCACGTTCCATCCACACGCCTCATGCATGTCTCAGACTCACACTGCCACTTGCATGGAGTTAAGGATTGGATTTCTATCTCGACACCCCCCCCCTTTTCCCACTTCTTCCCACCATCTCCCCAACTCAGACGAGACTCTCACTCTTACCTCTTTTCATTACCCCCCCCATTCCAAGGAAGAGTCACCTTCACTCAGTCCCTTCCTATGCCATGGGAAACTGGAACTGACTAGTGCCTAGGAAAGATTCCCGGAACCCACTCATGATCCTCTGCGCATCCCAACTCCATCTCCTCCTTCTCCCCACGCAGGAGAGGGGTATCATGTCCTGCCAACTGTCCTTAGGCCACAAGGTTACCACGTCTTCCCTCTTCTCTCACCCGGCCCTGAGCACAGACCTCCTCCACACTGCTGGACTTGCCCCTCTTGTCACAGAAGGCGTTTGTAGCATTTCCATGAAGGTGGCTTCACGTCTTGACTTTCCATGGAAAATTACATCTGTTCCTGAATGATACTGCTACCATCCCAACCTGAAAGGGCTTCCGGCTAGCATACTCAGCAGAAGACAGCCTTCCACTTCATCCAAGGACCATCCAAGTACTTGATGATCTATTTCCTGTGTGCTCGGGCTCTCACTTGGTGTTCTTGGCTCACCCTACTCTCTCCCACCCTAAGTAGCATTAGGTCCTCCTATCCTGATAACCACTTGCCCGTCCCTTCCCCTCAGCACCTTATCCCATTGGAATTCTGACCCATGGTACCTGACAATTAAGCTAATGGCATCTGGCCACCCTCCCTGGCCTCCCCAGATGGAGAAATGTTTTCTTCTTTCTCCAAGATAAAGGAGGTCTAGTGGGGAAAGAGGTGGGGACTATGGCCATCAGACTAGGTTTTATATCAATTACTTTTATTGTGGATTGACTGTCCAAAGCTCTGAGGAATTTGAAAAGTGAACTTGATTCAACTAGACATACCTAGCAATGTGTCCAATGATGGAGCAAACATGCGTTCTTCATATGCACATACAAAATGATTGTGCAAAATGGCAGAGTATCAGCCCACAAAATAATCTACACAAATGACAATGATGTTTATCATTCCAAACGTTTAACTCCTGGAGAGTTAAGAATCTACTCTTACTATCAGACTATCCTCTAAAATGGGGAGGAAGTTCAACTTTAAAAAAACGATCAACACTGCAAATATAAATTCTACTGCCTGTGTCTAATTAACAGGTACCTGGTCACAATATAATTAATTTCACCCTTAATGCTAATGTTGAAAATTATTTAAATGCCCAAGCACTGGCTGCAATCCCCACACACCTTCCTGGTCCCATATTCTGAAGACAGCAGATATTTCCACACTTGGTTCCTTTTCAGTGAAGACTGTAATTAAATCTGTAATTTAAAAACCAGAGGGTGAAGTCCTGCCCTCAGACCTTGCCCCCAAAGCAAAAGGCCGTCAACAAGCATGTGACAGTCATCTCAGCTCCTTCAAGATAGGCCCTCTGTTCACTCTGGAAAGTGCCAGGTCATCTCCAAAGAGACCGCTGCAAGCTTCTTAGCCCCCAGAAATGTCAAGTGGCACAAACTGAGGTCTACATACTGGCTTTTGATGACACTATAGTTCCTAAAGGATACCTTTGAAGCTGTTTTTTGACCACATCTGAGACGTTAGACACAGTGTGTTCCCTTGGACTGAGTTCCTGTTTTCTAATCTGCCTTGAGAAGAAGCTAAAACTCTCCCTAACAATGTGCAAACTGGTCACTTAACTCAAAGAGTATTTCCTGAGCCGCTGTTCTGGGCTCAGCACTGCTCTGGGTACAAAAGAAACACCTGTGAATAAGATGTCTCTACTCATAAGGAAACGCCTTATCAGACACACTTGGGGTCAAAAGCCAGCCTGGTGACTTAGTAGTGACATGTCCCCAGACAAGAGGACAGCTCTTAGCAACTCTTCATCCCTAAGGAAAACAAAAGTTCAACGTGATGACTATTTGTGCAAAAACATGAATTCCATTAGCAGAAGTCCCGGTCTCTTGTTTGTTCTGTTATGAAGGTAGAACATTAGAAAAGTGTTCCAGACACATGACACACATGACCCTGGAAGCAGACTCAGGAACAAGACAAAGCTTATTACGATGACCTGATTTTTATATCTCATTTTGTGCCTGGTGTTCTGATCTCAGGTGTCCCCAGTCTCCTGGTCGTCTCCCAGTGTCCCCCACCAAATTGCAGTCCTGTCCCCTTCAGTCTGCCCTAGAAGCTGCTCTATTCTGAGGACTTGACATCAAAAAGCTCCCAGCTAAACTAACTCGCTCAAGGCAGGAGCCCCATGCTGCTGATTTTCCTGTTGACGCGTTACAGAGAGAGTTTCTAGACATGCAGAGATATCGACTCTAGGCAGGGTAAACGCCTAAAGTGTCCTCTACATCAGTTACCACACAGAACACACTGCTATCAGTAGGCAAGCATTACCTCTCATTTTCCCTACATAAGAGGTGGGTTCTGTCTGAGACAGGTCTCGCTATGTAGCCTTGGCTGGTCTGTAACTCTCGATATAAACCTGGATGGTCTCAAAAATCACAGCAATCCTCCTGCCTCCACCTCCTAAGTGCTGGGACTACAAGTGCGCACCACGACATCCAGCTATCAGGTTGTCATAATCTACCGACACTTTCCAGCGGAGCCCATTTGTAGCCAGTGCTCAGCCTGCCTGCATGCTGGGATAGCATCAGTTTGCTCATGTGACTAGGCCCCTGAGATCACCAGCTGACACATGACAGATTCCCTCCACTCTTTCTTCCAGGAGATGAGTTAGACACAGTCCTTGTGGCCACACAGCGGTGGGCTAGTATTTAAAAAGCAGATGCTGAGATAATTTTATTTTTCTGCTTACAGGGCACTCTCATGTTGCCCAGTCCTGTACTGAGGCTTTGGGGTTCTATTAGGTACTTATCAGAGAAATGACTAAAATAAATATTCCATTATTTCCATTATGAAGTAGAGCTGGATAAAATTAATAAGGGAAAAACACAGATATTAGTAGTATCAAACTAATGCATTCGGACGTGTGTTAAGGGGGGAATTTTTAATGTTAAACTTACTTATTTAAAATAATCATTTCTGAATATGAAGAGGAAGGCTGATCGCAAAAGACTTGAGACAAAGTAGACAGGTGTACAAAGTATAGGTGTAGATAAAAGCAACACATATACTTAAATAAAATCACTTTTCAAGTAAAAAGTATTTGGGTAATGATTTTGTGTAAATACAAAAGCACCCAGGACCTTTTATGCCAAAACAAGCAAATAACAAAGAGCACAGCATTATTATTATTTCTGTAATAAAAATCAGGATTCGAAAAGATGACAAGCAAAGGACCCTGCCGGCGGCCGCAGGAGCCATGCTCCTGGACCAAGGGCCTCGCTGGAACTGTGGGAGTGAACCACTTCTTTAATGAGCACAGCTGGTGAGCACCAGGGACCGTGCTGTGCTCACCGAGAGCCTTGGGAAGGCTGGACCCCAGCAAGGCAGGAGCAGCAAGTGCTGACTTAGGAAAGTGGGCTTGCAGATGAGGTGCAGCCCACATTATTTATTAGCATAATTACCAAACATAATGGCTCCTACTGTGTTCTGGGCATTGCGCTTTAAACGTCTCTCATCTTTACCAAGACGTTCCGTGGGGGTGCTCTTTAATATCCTCCTCTGGCGGGTCTGAGACGTTGAGACTCAGAGAAGGTGGTTAACAGGCCCAAGGACACACCTGCTGAGTGTCAACCCTCGGATCTGGACAGGCTACAAGAAGCCAGGGTACCCTGACACAGGTCCGCTGGTTTCACCCACACCTGTCCACTCAGGACACCAGTCCTTTGCAATCAACATTCCTCTTCTTCATTTAAAAAGTCAGGGGCCTGAGTACTTGCCAAGCAGCTACAATGCTGCGGAAAAGGCAGCTCTGAGTGGAGTTGCATGTTAGTGAATGTTTCCTTTTTTTTTTTTTTCTGGTTTGTTTTTTTGAGACATGGTTTCTCTGTATAGCCTAAGCTGTTCTTAGCTGTCCTGGAACTCACCCCTGTAGACCAAGCTAGCCTCGAACTCACAAATATCCTATTTGCTTCTGCCTCCGAAGCAATTCCCACCTCTTTAGAATTTTCTACCAGACTTCACTACTCTCTGATCCAGCAAATGCCGTTCTGGGTATGTAGCCCAAGGAAGGGAACTCAGAGCCATGCTTCCTGCGGCACAACTTCCAACGGCATCATCTTGAAACCAATTTACTATCTATTGACAGAGAAGGCATGCTATACACTCCACCTAATATTCAGCCTTGAAAGGGGGTTATTAATGGTAACATGGGTGAACCTGGAGCTTGTGCCAACCAAAATAAGCCAGGCACAGAAGGCCAAGAGTTGCCAATCCCAGACTCATGGAGTACCCAGAAAAAATCTCGCTCACAGAAAGAGAGATATGCAGATGGATTCACAGGGTCCCAAGTTTCATTCGTGCGTGCAAGTAAGTCCCAGAGAGCTGTCATCTGGCACCTACAGTTAACTTTCATATCAAGGAACAAGAAGTACAGTAACACAAATAACAGGAAATATGGCAAAGGATGGGTTTGTGCCTAACCATGGCAATGGTCTCCAAACACAGCAGTTTGTTTGCTACATAGATGCGGCTTCTGATACTAACTGTGCATCAGTTGGCTGTTTGGTAAGAGATTTCAGGGATCCATCTACTGACAGGCAGCATGAAGCAGGGAGACAATATGCAGGTGGACAGAGTCCAGTGTTTGAGGAAAAATAAACCAGGAGTTACAGCAAAGATTTATGGATTTTCTTTTTATAACCAATTTTTAGAGCCGTATCAGAAGGGAAGAGACTCCAGAGTCCTAAAGGGTAGGGTACAGAGGAAGTGTGGTCCTTTCTGTCCTGGGCAGTAGGGATACTGCCCATAGGCTTTGGAGAAGCCAATGACAGCCATGGAAATGCCAATAATAACCATGGAGACCACAAGCACCTGAAGCCAGAGGCTCTCATGGACCTATAAGATGTGGGGACTTGAGAGTCACAGAGGTGACAGTAAAAGGAGTTCAAGGAACTGTACTTTTCTTGGCAGAAGAGAGGGGGGAG
This sequence comes from Myodes glareolus, assembly GCF_982192425.1. Taxonomy (NCBI): domain Eukaryota; kingdom Metazoa; phylum Chordata; class Mammalia; order Rodentia; family Cricetidae; genus Myodes; species Myodes glareolus. The sequence goes on from NC_142032.1 coordinate 36,472,061, forward strand.
GGCAAAACAACACCCTACCTTTCTTTATAGGAGGTGGAGAGCTGTGTCTCCTGCTGTGTAACTGTTTCCTTCTGGGCTGAAACATTTCATCCCAGGGAAGCTCCGGAAGCAGGAAGGTGGGTCACTCAACGCATCTTAAGGAAGCCCCTGAAACTGAGCAGATGCACTCGGCCCCTCCCTGCCAGAGTAAGCAATAAAAGCTGGGAGTCCCTCTCAGACAAGCCGAGCTGCAGAGAAGACTGAGACCAGACCAGCTGCGTGGGAGAAGCAGAGACCAGTGGAGCTGCCTGGGAGACGCAGAGCCAGGTCAAGCTGCCTAGAGGAGGTTCAGACCAGAGTCACTTGGACAGGACATTCTCCAATTTGCTGTACTGCCTGCAGGCTGTGCCGTGTGCTCCAGGTTCCCAGCTTCTATGAGCTGGGGTGCATGCTGGGCCGGCCTTGGTGATGCAGCTGCCTCTGAGTCCTTTCTGCACCTGTAAATAACCCCAATAAAACCCACTGGCTCACAAAGTCGAACTCTGGTGGTGTCTGTAACTTGGGTTTGTCATGGGCTCCCTACCGGGGTGAGTACATGTGTATGTACCCCCCCCCCAAGGAAAGTTTTGTCACACAACAGCTCCTTTCTACGAGCTCCTGCTGAACGGAGGAGAGCACACAGGCCGAGTAGAGAGGAGTCAGCCGGAAGGCAGGAGCTGGCTATGCCCCTGGCACGACTGTCCCCATAGGACTTCCACCTCACCAAGTTCCCAAAGCACAGAGTAGCAGGACAGGCCCGACTGCACAGAGGTAGGTAAGTAATTACCCAACTCCACCTCCTGTGACCTGCCATGAAGCCAGGGGGGAGACAATGAAAAATGAACCAATTCACCCCAGCAGGCTTCAGCACCCCCGGTCAGCAGTATCGGCTCCTGATACATCTAACAGCAGCGTTTGCAGGCTGGCAGGTCCACTGTGGGGACGAATCTATCAATCAATGAAGCTAACACCAAGTCCGTCTCAGGCTGCAGCTTAAGCAACCGGAGTGAAAGGAAACGGTTAACGGCACAGAAATAAACTCTCAGATTCAGACTGTCTCTAAGAACGGTATCGACCCCCGGTGACGCCGTCTTCAGGGTCTCGGTTTTCAGATCTGTAAAGAGGAGGGGCTGAGCTCAGCCACCTTTTCTTCCCTCTCTTCTAGAACTGTGAACGGGAAATCACTGTGCTATGATTTCCCGGGGCTCCATTTCTGCTCGGCTCTAGCGGTTTAAGCACCTGCTCAAAGTCAGAATTAATGGAGTACAAAACAAGACTTGAGCGATTTAGCATCAAATGATTGCTTCCGAAACAAGAAATTAAGATCTTTCCATTCCTAGCAGACATTACGGGCTCCTGTCAATATTAGACTGAGCTTCGTTCCGATCACTGGGACATGGCTACTGAATGGGATGAGGCTCAAGTCCTCCACCTCTGAGCTGGAGCAGAAGACTTACTGCCGGTGACACAAGGAGAGCCTCTGCTGTCACAACCAACTGCCAATCGTATAAGAAGTTGGATTGAAATCCAATTGGTAGCAGCCTGGACCATGAATTTTCTAACACGATTGGTGTTTTAGAACCTCAAGGCTTCAGTCTGAATCCAGTCCCTGCAAGAACATCAATGACGGCTCTTTTATGAGTCTCGGTAGTTGTCCAGTGTAGCCTTAGCGGACACAGTAAAGGCACGCTCCCATCAGTACAGAAAAGAACCTGTCTCCCATCTCTGCTACAAAAGAGATTCCGTGTATTTTGGACACAGCTGTTGTCATGTTGTATCAGCCAGAGGTCAGAGTAATTCCTTTTCTGCTGTGCGTACAAGTATGTGGGCACATTTGTGCCAAGGCCAGGGAACAACCTCTGGGGATATTCCTCAGGCATTACCCACTTTACTTTTTCCTAAAACAGATTTATGTCTCCTGCATGAAGCTCCCACTTAGGCTAAGCTGGTTGGTCAGTATTTCTCAGGGATCCACCTGTCTCTGCCTCCCCAGGGCTGGGAGTACAAACACAGGCTACCAACCTGGCTTTCTCCTTGTCCCCCCCCCCCCAGTCCCCTCAGGCTCCTGGGGCTTGAACTCTGGTCCTCGGGTTTGCATAGCAAGCCCTTCAGTACCGGAGCTATCTCCGCAGCACTCAGAGCTGGTGATTTTATGAGGAGATCGATTGGGATTCAGGGCAAGGTGGCTGTTAGGTAGAGATGGACTACGCTGGAGGGGCTTGGCTTGTGACCTATGACCCAGTCTTTCACTTTTCTTGCAGGGTGAGGCAGGAGCAGTGGTGGAGAAAATGGTCCAGTTATCCAACACCTCAGGCGCTGCCCACTGCTGGGTGAGAGCCCCTCACCACACCTGACTGATGGTGGTGAAAATCCCCAGGCTACGTTTCACCCAGACAAGAAGGTAGATGTGGGAAAACACACCCTTGCTAGGAACATGCTGCTGGTTAGAAATGCAAGCTGGTCCTGAGGTTAATTTAGCAGCATCCAGCCCTGTCTGAAACACAGGCATTCTCTGGAATGTCACCTTCAGAAAACACCAGCACAAGAATGTGTCCAAGAACAAGTTAAGCATTTGTTTGCAACATCAAAGAAACAAAAGGAAACAAGAGGGTAGACTCAAAAAGACCCGACATCAATCAATAAACAACGATTCATCCAAACTGAACCATTTGTTAACATTAATATTACCAGTTTAAAAGAAAAAAAAAACCAGAGACATCCTATTTGTACTAGTATGGAGGATCTCTAAGATCAACTTTGAATTGAAAAAGAAAAAAGAGAAAGGCATGAGCTAGCACTGAGTTATATTGTTAAGATGAATCACCACAAATTTCCAAATTTTGAAAAATGCTACTTAGAAGTTCCAACTCAAAATTTGAAGTGAGTTTGTTTTAATACAGCCCCTCTTTATACAACAGAGACCTAGACATTTGATTATCCCTTCGGGGATCTGTGTTTTAGGCAATGATTTCAACTTGCTAAGCTATCCTGTGAATCTAGTAAATGGTCACGAACCTTCCAAAACAAGCGACCAGCAACCAGAATCCAGATGTGTGCTCAGAATGCCATGGAAAAGGAAGGCTGCTTCAGAACCTGTTGCCTAGGGTCACAGCACCTAAGATTATTACAGAGCACAGAAACGGGGAATAAAGCAGAAGAATGCTTTCCAAAACCATGAATCAGGGTTTGTTCCACGTATACCAAAGAGGATGGGGACCTAGGAAAGGGTAATTTGCGGTTAGAGGCAAGACTCTACCCTTAGAACCTGCCTGCCACGCAAGGACCAAAATATCAGAAACACCATCATTAAACATTCAATTCTTCAAAATAAACATCAGCCTCCTGTTAAAATGTAAATAATCAAGGAGAGTAAGGCACAAAATCAATGTTACTTCATCATGTTATTTATCAAATTGTTTTCTCTCAAAGACAGAAGTGGTGTGGGGCTGCTGGAAGTCAGAAAAAGTGGGGGGAGGAGAGGGGAAAAGCAGTGTGACTCAGAGCAGTCACACGCATGCACCTGCACACATGCAAATGCACTGCTCATGGGAGCACTCTGGACAGAGAAGCACCAATCGCTCCGTTTCTTTCCTTGAGATGGTCTTGCTGTGGGACACTGCTCTTGCACACTGCCGAGATTTGTTACTCATATTCTTTCAATAAAACGCTGCTGGCAAGAGCCAGGTAGAAGCATAGGCAGACTAGGAGAATTCTGGGAAGAGGAAAGGGAGATGAAGTCATCATCCAGATGCAGAGAAAGCAAGATGAGAATGCCTTACTAAGAAAAGGTATCAAGCCACATGGCTAAACATAGATAAGAACTATGAGTTAATTTAAGTTGTAAGTGGTAGTTACTTACAAGCCTAAGCAATAGGCCCAAACAGTTCATAATTAATATAAGTCTCTGTGTGTTTATTTGGGACTGAATGGCTACAGGAATAGGCAGGTTAGAAACTTTCATCTACATAGTCTTGACCGGAGCACTTTCAACTGTAATCTTTTAAAGAATTTGGCAGCTCAAACTCGATCAGGGTACTTTAGGAGATCATGGGTTCTTGGAATCAATGAAAGTAACTAAAATGAGCCAAGCACCAAGAAAAGTCCTCTGCATGCATGATTTACTTAACCCACAGAAAGGAAATAAAGGCTTACTATCAGCTCCAACCTGTAGTCAGGAAAACCAGGGCTCAGTGAGGGAAAGTAATTGCCCAAGGAATGAGGTCACTGACAGTCAGATATGCAGAGTCCCTAACTCAGTGCTCAGGTCGCAAGGCCTACCTTCTACAAAGAACAAGAAGTAAATTGGTCACAAATTAGTGCTTATGTCCCTGAGGCATCCACATTCCCCAAAAGGTCACCAATGCCTTTAAATCCATCCTTCCTTGAGTATATAAGTTTGGTCAAGAAAGGTAAAACTAACTCCTTTTTTATGGTGCCCACTGGCCCTTCCTTGCCAGAATGAATCCTCCTAAAAGATGGTACTTGGTCATCACACTGGAATCTGCTGGTGGACCTTTCCAATTGGTCCTCCTCACCTCTAACTGATGGTCATGCTGGCAAAGGAAGTCACCTGACATTGGACTATGTAATTCACATCTCAGGGACTTCAGAGAAATAAAACTTCATGCCACGCAAAATCCAGGGCGTGAGTTAGCTGTAGGTCACCCTGTCTCATCTTCACAGAAACAAGTGCATAACTGTCAGGTTTGAATTTGGATACTCTCCTAAACAGACTTTCTCGATGCCAGACACCTCTGGACAAGTGGGAACATGCCTGGCTGTGACAGCATCCTGAATCAATGACAGACTGCAAGTGGTTTATTTCTTGGCCTGTAGCTGCTTTTCTGCAAGCACATATAGATACCTCAAAAGTGAGGGGTTTCCTATCTCACACTGGGAGACAGGAGCCCCTGGGCCAGTAAACAGTTCTGCCATCCTCAGATGATTGAGTCTGGGAGGACTTTCAAGGACCCTGCAGACGCCTCCACACCCGACCACTGCAGCCCTCACAACTTCAAGCCTCAGTTCAGGCTGGTGTGGCCTCCTTCCCCACCCTTGCTCTCCCTCGCGAGGCTCACCATCCTACAAATACATTATTAGCTTGTGGGCACTTGTCTTGGGCTCTGTGTCTATGTGAAGCCCAGGCTAAGTCACGGATGTTCTGAACCCTGTCTAAGAAGCAAACACAAGAACACACAAAGTGGCCCAATGGTGCTAGGAAACACAACGTGGCGGTTAATCATCACTGCGGACTCGACAGATCATCCAGGAGAGAAACCTCCAGGTGTCGATGATGGGGTGTAGCGGAGGAGGGAACACTCATCATGAAAATGGTACTATCACACGGCCCAGGGTACAGATCCCACCCCCCAAAAAGGAGAAAGCAAATGGAACATTAGCACACTCATCTGTTACTGACCACAACGATGTGATGCGCCACCTCAACTCCTGCTGCCTCCTCTGCCACCATTGGGGACTGGATGCTCACACTGTGAGCCAAAATCAGCCTTTCCCTCTCCAGCTAGTCTGGCATAGCAACAAGGGAGTGGCTAATACAGCTGACCACGAGCACAAGAAAATAAACTGAAGGGAAGAAAACAATTTAATACAGAAACTATGTACTTCCTTAACCTGCGGTGCACTGTTTCCAAAAATGAATGAGGCCAAAGGGCTTGAGAGATGGCTCAGTGGTTAAGATAACCACTCATCCAGAGGACCGAGGTTCTGTTCTCAGCTCCCACATGGTGGCTCACAGCCATCTGTAACTCCAGCTCTAGGGGATCCAAGACTATATTCTGGCCTCCATGGGCACGATACTCACAGCATAATACTATATATACATAATATACACACAGACATAAATACGAGCAAGACACCCAAACATGTAAAATGAAAGTAAATTTAAAAAATTGCAAGAGATTGTTATTACAATTGTACTGTTTAAAAATAGTGACTTAAGAAAAGTATCTCATCTCCCCCCTCCCCTAGACGGTTTCATTGTACACTCCTGAAGCTCAATCTGTAGACCAGGCTGGCCTCGAACTCACAGAGATCCACCTGCCTCTGCCTCCTGAGAGCTGGGATTAAAGGTGTGCGCCACCGCCCAGCCAGGTTATTTCTCTTGAAAGACAAACTACTAAAACGAAGTGATTAAAGGAATTCATTTTTAAAAGATCACCACAGAGGAAACAGAAAAATTAAGCAAAAGATTACTCTTTAGTTCCACATTTGAAAAAGCATTATTAAAAAAAAAGCTTATTACAGGCTGGGATATGGCTCAGTGGTAGAGCGCTTGTCTGATGGGCATAAGGCAGACGTGGGATGTCCTTCTGTATGCTGCGAATGTGCTGCTTTTATTGGCTGATGAATAAAGCTGCTTCAGTAATGACCAGGAGGAATACAGCTAGGTGGGAAATCCAAACAAAGATGCAGAGAGAAAGAGGTGGAGTTAGAGACGCCATGTAGCCTCCGAAGGACTAATCTACCAGAGCATCACAGGTAAGCCACAGCCTCGTGGCAATACAGAGATTATTGGAAGCGGGTTACTTTAATTGTGAGAGCTAGTCAGTAATATGCCTGAGCCACTGGACAAACCATTCTAATTGATACTGAGTCTCTGAGTGATTATTTCATAAGTGGCTGTGGGAACCGGCAAGTGGGAAAGAAACTGGTCCAGGGGAAACAACGGGACAGAGAAAAACAGTCAGCTACATAAGGCCTTGGTTCAACGCCCCCCACAGACATACAACCAGTGCTGCACTGAAGGAGGCACTAACACAGCAGAGCAAACCTTAGAAAAGTACCAGCGGAAGGCAAAGGCCCAGTTCACAGAGAGATAGGCACAGAAGAAAAAAAGTCATGAGCGTCGCTCAATGTGAAGCAGCTATTTCGTACCAGGGCCACCACATCCAACTCCATCTTGCCATCAAGGACAAGACGCCTGGCTAGTCAAATCTGCAAAAGAAATGCAGTTATTTTGAGAGTTTTCTACATACATACCATACCATACCAGGCAGCACCCACCCTTCCTCCACCCTTCCTAAGATTCTGACTACAGCCAAGCAGTCTGAAGAGAAACACACTTCCAAAACTTGGTTTCTCAGAGCCAAGTCTAGTGGCACTCAGAAGTACAAAGTTCAACTGTTAGAGCCAAGGGTCCTGGGCTCACTCACAGGTTTTGAAGTAGTAAATTTCAGACAGGCTGTCACCTAGATGCAGTATGATTATGATTGTGTCTAGCCTTGGAAACTACTTTGGGTAACTTCAGAGGACAGACAACTTCTCCATCTCACTATATGGAATTCCCTCTCTAGCTTAACGTCAGCAATGGCCTATTAACAGGATTTTTTTTAAAAAAAAAAATCATTTGCCTTCATTCCCTGGAGACAAGCTTTTGGTTTTTACTCAAAAACAAAGCAAGTGGTTTTTACTCAAAAACTCACCTGAATGGCTATAACAGCCCCCAATTTTCCCCAACAGGTCTGGAGAAGGTGTCATTTATAATGAACTAGTCAGTGCTGTAGCAACTGCTTTCCCAAACAGACATTGATTCATGAAAATGAGCACTCGGGACTCTGGGCGGCACAAACCCTCACAGCCCCAGGCAAGTGCTGATAGAAATGTTGTACAAGGCACAGCGACAGTGGTATGCGGAAGGCGCAATTAGAGCAGCATTTAACCTAATCTATTGCTCATCAGAAAATGCTTAGCGTGGAATCAGACACGGGGCTGACAAGCAGCACAGGCCGCTTAACTGTCCCCTCCGGCGATCACTCTCTCAAGCCCCGAGTGTGGCAAATTAAAACAACTACGCATTGACTTTTTGCTTCTGTAAACATTAGAGGGTGATTGACGAGGACATCAGCCTGCAGCCAGACTGCCTCTAACACCGCCCCTGCTTGCTTATTTGCTCTCTTTCCTGAGCGCATTCCTGCGGGACAGGGAGGAAAGCCGGCTCTGCCACTGGAACTCACCTAGAGGGCCAGTACCCCTGCCGCACCTAAGTGGCTCCAGAGGACTCTGAAAAATGGGCTTTTAAACAAATTACTATCTATCACTTTCAAACATAAAAATATACTTCCAATTAGGAAATTTTGCATTTTATTAGGAAACCAGCATTTTATTAGGAAACCAGCATTTTATTGGTCTGACATATATGCTGACATATATGTTTCCTTTACCTCAAAACTGTAAGGAGTGGGGAGAAGACAGTCTGGGTATCTGGCAAGGACCAGCAGACAAAAGGAAGAATCAACCAAGAAGACAGCCAGTGAGGATGGTTCTCTGAAGGTCGCAGAAGAAGGACCAGGCATGCATCTTGCTCTAACGCAGGCTACTTTCATCTTTTGGTGCAGAGAGGGGAAGGACTGTCCCATGATGCTGGGAACACTGGGTATCCACACAGTAAAGAATGGAGGTGGACGGTTACCTAGATACCATAAGCCAATATTAACTCAGAGTGGATCAAATACCTGCTGTAAACAGAAGGGCTAAGACTAGAAAACTCTTAATGAAAGAACAGAGCAGGCTGCGTGCTGCTGGATTGCGCAATTCTCAGTGGCGGCATCAAAAGCACAGGCAACAGACGAAAGGTGGACAAACTGGATCTCATCAAAACGTGAAAACCTTTCTTCTCTTTGAGACACAAACACCACAGTAGAGCAGCAACCCACAGAACAGGAGAACACACGTCAATCACGGATCAGATAACGATGGATGCCACTTTCGCAACCTTGGCTTTAATGGCAGCAATCCTTGCCAAGTCCCCAAGGCTAATGTGCTGCCCCAAGGCTACGAGGCAAGTTCTCTACCATGGGCAAGCATTTGGACTGAGATCAACCACATTTTACATTAGTCACTCCCCTTCCATCTTTATTTAAGAAGAAAAAAAAAAGAAAAGAAAGAAGAAGGTGTGCATCACAGCTCAGGATGAAGGATCGGGCAGTGTTTGTCAGCACCCACTCAAACGTATCTGTCAGTAACACCCGCTCGGTCTGACGGGCTATTTGAATAAGAACTGCTGTTCCCACAAAAGTTAAGACATTTTAGATGGTATTTGTTCAATGTATGGTACTTGCGTTCACACCTTCATCTCAGCTTCGAACGCTTGAGTTATTCTTTGGGTCAACATAAAAGTCCCAAAGTGCTACTTTAATGGGACACTCAGTGGTGACAGAAGCGGTCCACCTCTCCTCAATACTGTCGTCTCAAGCCAAGGGCGGCTACTAAGTGCGCCGGTGAAAGGCGGCTGGCGTGACAGGAACTGGACCTTTAATTAAAAGGTCAGAGCCCTGTGTGGCTGGGTGGCTACTGCCCTAGAGACAACAGGTCAAGGAGGACAAGCGAAGGCGGGGGTTTCAGTGCTGGAGCCACGGACAGAAGTCCGACTTCACTGTACTCTGCTCTCTGCACGGCTGTAACAAACTACCTGACACACACACACACATAAACACACACACACACATAAACACACACACACACATAAACACACACACACATACACACACACACATAAACACACACACACACATAAACACACACACACATAAACACACACACACATAAACACACACACATAAACACACACACATAAACACACACACATACACACATACACACACATATACACACACAATACACACACATACACACACACATACACACACACACACACAGTTATTTGGATCATAGCTCTGGAGGTTACAAAGATGAAGATCACAGCACAGACATCTGGCAAGGGCCTCGTGCTATGCCACCTTACGGCAGAGACGGGAGCAATTGCACCAAACTGTCAAGAGAATGAGGGCAGGTTCCTTCTTTGGTCTGCAGCCCACTCCGGAGATAACTAACCTACTCCCACGATGAGAGCCCTAATCCATTCTTGACCAGATTAAGAAGTAGTCTGATCGTGTCTTAATTCTGTTAAGAGTGGAATGAAATGCCCACCTGAGTTTTCTAGGGGAATTCAAGCCACGGCATGCTCCACACGCTAGCTGTCACGTGTTCTCTCTCCAGCAGCCTGCTCACTCTAAGATAGGGTCACTCTTCGTCATTCTCCCTACCTCTAGTATTACAGGAAGGTATTTGTATCCAGTTTCTGAAATAGACCTGCTAAAAATCCTTGGAATCTCCTCAGAGAGAACTGTGGCTAGAGTCATTCATTCTGATGAGGTGACTTAGTGGGGGCTCCCACCTTCAGGGTAGCGACCCCCATTACAAGTCTGGAACTCAGAGGCTTGGAGATGATGTTCTGTTCCCAAACCCCATCCCACTACTCAGAACCCCTCGCTGACGCAGCGCTCCTGGGTAGAGTTATTTCTAGAAAAGCAGTAATAGAGCAGCTCATCTGTGGGCTGTCTGGAAAACTGCTGAGCCTAACATGAGGGTGCAGGAATCCCCAAATGTGTAACCAACCATCCTGGGTGCTGCCTCACAGCTGGAGTGTGAATGGAGCATGTGGGGGGATTGAGTCCTTAGACTATGGCATCTGGGTGACTAGACGGTTAACTTGTGCGTGCATTCGATTGGATTGCAGGACATCTCAGTGGTGTCAGAAAAAAGGAACTATCTCTCACAACTCTGACATCGTTGTTAGGATTAGACAAAATGAGCTATGTCATGTGCTACAGAGTGAAGGAGATTATCTCCCATGTCTGACTCTGAAACCAACATCAGCTAGTTCAGAACGCTGATCATTAAGTTTACTGCGACGCCTGTGTGCGGGCTCGGAACTCCTAGAAGCAATTCACCGCTTCGTCACTCACATTCTGGTGAGGAAAGGAAAACTGGTGAACACTCGAACCGGTGGTAGTACGCCACAGCGAATCCCTTTCCTGAATTCAGATACTTAAAAATAATCCAAATTGTAGAAATGGGAACTCAGGAACAAGGAAACAACCTGGAAATCATAACGTCCCTGGGACTGAAGAGTCACCCTTTAAAGACCCAGGTCCTGAGAAAACTCCCTTGGTCCTGGGGATCTGGCCACAGGCAAGGGCCTGACACTGGTCACTGTGAAGGAGGGCAACACCTACAGGAGGCAATAAGAGCAGGGCACATATGGTACCTGTGGGTACATTAACTCTTAGTGACGATTCCCCAAGCACCTTATCAGAAGGAAGAGACATATGGAGGCACACAACCCTGCAACAGTGCTGTGAACTATGTTCCTTTTCTTCTCCAAGGCTGCGGAAGCCCGAGCCCCCAACTGAGCAGAGAGGAGAACTTCAGGAACACAGGCCGTGTTCCATGAAGTCACAGGATGATGGATCCAGTCCCTGTAAGAAATCAAGTCAGGACTACCGCTGTCTGTCTGTCTGTCTCTGTCTCTGTCTCTGTCTCTCTCTTTCACACACACACACACACACACACACACACACAGACACTGGCATCCCAAGGTCAGAGACTGTCCCAGAAGCCAACCCTGACATCAAGTCATCTTGAGCTTCTGGCCTCCAAAGAGGAAAAAAGTTCTGGGCCAAAAGCCATCCATCTGCGGCATTTACTTATGGCGTCCTGAGCAGAAGACAGAAACGACATAACCTGGATCACCTACAGCCCATACAACGCTACCTTCCTGTTTCATGTAGCTGAGCCTGGTCACTGCACACACTCGGCCACTCGGCTGTGCGGCAGATGTTGCCACAAATTACTAAAGATAAGGCACACCTGTGGCCGGAAACGTTTCTGGCTGAATTGCGTTGCTGTGACCGGCAACAGTTTTTAATCTCAGACTTAATCAAACCTCTTCCTGGATTACGATGTTGCCCATAGAAAGGGATCGCAAAGCAGTCAAGACACACAGGACCAAATATAATTAGGTTCCATACAAATAAAATGTCTGGGTTAGGGATTTAGCTTAGGGATAGTGCATTTGCGAAACATACCAAAGAGCCTGAATTTCTTCCCCAGCAATTCAGGAAAAGGAAAACGAAAAGTCCACAACGGGCAAATGCTTATGGGTAGGGGTGGGATGGAGACAGAAATGGAGTGTGCCTGCTAACGGCTGTGGGGACTCTTTCTGGAATGCTGGGAATGTTTTGGAACCAGATAGAGGCGATGGCTGCACAACTTGGCCAACATATTAAAAACCACTGAATTGAACAGCTTAAGAGGGTGAACTTTATGGAATGTGAAATATATCTCAGTAAAGCTCTTACAAACAAACTAATAAATCAAACCCCGGCCCCCTCTATAGCCACACAAGTAACAGAAACAAAACAAGCTGGGGAAGGCTGCATAGTGGCACACTGCACAGCAGAGCCGGCACCCTGGCTTTTCCAGTTAAAGAACCCATCCTGAGGCTCCCGGAGACCATGGCCAACCCTTGAGTCAGAGCAGGACCTACAGGGCACAGGCCATACTCAGCCCCACACCCTACAGAGGCAATGCTGTTGGGCACAAAGGAAGAAAAGAGACATGTCCTTAAGACTCTGCTAGCATTCAGAAAACACTGTGGCTGTCTTCTAGGGCACATGCTAGGCATACAGACATGCAGCTGGTGCTCACTTAGTTTCTTCTTTGTTTTGTTTTTCGAGATAGGGTTTCTCTGTGTTGCCCTGGCTGTTCTGGAACTCACTCTGGAGATCAGGCTGGCCTCAAACAGAGATCTGTCCGCCTCTGCCTCCTGAATGTTGGGATTAAACCCAACCTAAATTGATTTTTCTAACCACTGAGGTAAGGCAGCACTTCTGAGGATTACGGAGAGACACTGTAGAACTGGCTCAGCAGGATGACTTCAAGAGCCACTGCTATGACCGCCCAGATGCAAACACACGGGTTCCCATTCTAATTCCCAATTAGAACGGGCAAGGTTTCATTTACTGCTGCACTTTTGTGTCTAACCTATAAAAAATGAAGGAAGAAACGTGATTCCCTTGGCACCCCCTGTGCCTTCGAATTACCTAAGCGGTAGCAGAAACAATACAATTATATGTTCAAGGATGAACTACCAGCTGGACACTTAGAGAGAAATCCCTGAAATGGCTTCAACCCAATAAGGAAAGTGGCCCAAGCGGCATCAGCGCCACCTCCTGGCCTGTCCTTACAGGGCTAAATCTAATCCTGAAATTCAAAAGTCATCTTAGTTTGCCTCTTCCAGGGTGGTTCAGACAAAAGTGATCCCAGAAGGCACCAGTGGACAGAAGGAGCAAATAAAACCACAAGGCGGCAGGTTACGTTTAAATTTTACAGAGCACAGATCATTTTTAGCCCAATAAAATATTTAGAAAATGATGACAATTTACCTTCTTTTACCGTTAGAAATTAAAGCTAACTGGGTGTTCATTTTCCCTCAAAATCCATGGGAAGTGATTCCACCTGTTGGCCCAATCACCTCAGCAAGAGGCGATGCTGGAGAGTTTAAGGCCAGGCTCTCCTGGCACTGGAGGCTGAGGGCTTGCGTCTCTAGACCCCAGAAGCCAGCACCATATGCTGCATGCTTTCCTGAGGCCTCTTCCAGGAAGATGGATAGTTAGTCCATCTTCAGCACCAAAACATTACAAATAGAGGCATCAACCCCAAAAGGCAGTGGGTGTGGCCAGGAGAGCTTCACTCAGCTCTTCATTTAAAGGGGGTGTGGGGTGAACCCAGACTCCGGGCATGGGTAAAGATCACAAATCGTCCTAACAGCCTCCTGTGCAAAGCAGAGAATTTGAAAATATATGTGGTAAGCAGATGATCAGGGAACTTCAGGGGCAGCTGTTATCTCTGAATATTATTTTTATGGAGTCCATTTTTAATATTGGCGCTTTTAGGGTGAATGTAAATAAACCTGATCATTCGATAAATCCAGTCTGTCTTTTATTTCGCAGATTTAAACTAAAACAACATAAATCTCTTATTTGGAAGCAGCATCTCTCTCAAGATAGCAGAGGCAGCACCAGGATTTTGATACCCACTTAAAAATAATAATAAATAAGGGAGAGACTTCAGAGACTTCCCCAGGCACACATAAGATGAGTGCCATTACTCAACCACTGTAGAATCAGCCCACAGGATCTTCTGGCCCTCATACTAAAAGGGACATTACAGTGGACAGTAATAGTCCCAGGAGAAAAAGATCCTTGTTTGTATACAAGAAGATGGTAAACACAACCATTTTACACGCAGATCAAACTGGCTTCCTCAATGCACTGACCCTAGCTTCCTCACGAAGTTTCCATCTAAACCAAGTTCAACAACAACAACAGTTTGGATGGTACATAAAATCCGGCCACCATTCTTCACACCTGAAACCCATTTGTAAGCTGACCTCAGCACATACTGTATATCCTGTGTATATGTGCAGGATGGGAAGTATATGCCTATATATAAATATAAATACATATAAAGCTAACTTTCAGTGTTCGGAAAACAAAAGCTATCCCCATATAACAGCCAAATTCCAACATAACTCAATTTGGACACCTCATCTGGTGTGCACTGCACTCATTCCCAGTGTAAACCCCACTGCGCCGGGCAATGATATACTGTAATGTCACATCGCAATCTGGATTTACTATAAAGGGCCGCTGACGGGCTTCAGAGCAGTAAACATTGCAGCGAGGTGTATTTCACACTGAGCTGGTTTTTATGAAGAACACTTCACCGCCCAGGCACGGCACCCGGGTGATGAATGGTGAAAGATGCATGACAAGCTTCATCATTGTTTGTAAATCTTAACTGTTCCTGCTCACTAACTCTGCAGGCAATTTTCAAAGACAGCAGCCGACAGAAGGACAGCACAGCTCTCCTGAAGGTTATTCAAGTTGTGCTTGGCCTGAGGCCGTGCCTCCAAAGAGCTGGGCAGGGAAAATAAACTCCTAAGTTACTCCTCACTGTGAGGGACTCAAAGCACCCAGGCCCAGCAGATTCGTCAGACTCAAAGGACGACATCTTCGCAGTGATCGGTGGCTGCAGCTCCACGCAAGAGCCCAGGCCAAGGCTGGAGCGTCACAGCTTTGAAAACAATTTTCACTGGATGAGCAAGGATACAGGCAAATTCCGTGTAGGCCGCGCCCTATGTGCAAAGCTTCCAAGAGAAACTTGAAGATATAGAAAGCTGTCCTATTCAAGCCACCAAAGGCCACTGAGAGAATTTTTAAAACACGCTATCTTTCTAAAAAAATGATCTGGGAGGGCCAGTGGGTGAAGGCACTTGCCAAGTTCTGTTTTAGAGTCCCTCATGATGAAGGCATTTGCTGAGTTCTGTTTTAGGGTCCTTCATGATGAAAGTTCCATAAGCTATCCTCCAACCCCTCCCCACACACAGTGAACGCACACGCACACAACACAAAACACACATGCACAATAAATAGATATAATAAAATTTTTTTAACTATCTGGGAAAAACTAGACTACTCTTTTTCATGTTACTTACAAATCAAAACCAAGTAGTCTATCATAGAGACCAATAAACTGACTTAGCTTAGGATAAAAAAAAAGTGACTAAGAAGTAGCTGGTGGTGTTCCTATTTCTAATTACTTATCATTTCGAGGTACCTAACCTTCCAATACCTGTCCCCATTAAATATGAACTGCATTCTACTCTCTCCTGCTAAGGAAGAAGGTAATTCAAATACAACCGTAAAACTAAGTGGCTGTCCTGTGTTTGTCAAGAGCACCGTCTCAGCTGACCTGCTGGCGGATTCCAGCCTTTCCTAAGATCTGTGCTGTGAGGTGACAGAAAGGCAGCTCCGAGTGGGGCATTTCTGGATGCGGCCTGTGCTACAGGATCACGCTTTTGACATTTCAGAAGAGCAACAGAAAGACCGTTGTAGCCACGTCTAAGTAATTCCCATCATAGCCACCATCTCTTCGAACAATACTTCAAACACAGACACGTCAGACCATTTGGCCAGGGAGACTATGCCCTCCCTGTGCCTCAGCTCCCACGCCTGGCATGTGGACACCAGGGCCCCTCTTCTTCCCGGCCTCACAGTCATTGTCTCCATGTCTCCGTGTCCTCATCTGTCACATGGCAGTAATAATACTGAGTCTGAAATCCGGTGCGCCAGTACACTGCACAGGGCACCATCTTAAAGACGCTGCAGAAGGGACACATGTTTGTAAGAGAAACGCAAGGACAGGAAGTGGAGGAAGGGGAGGACAAAGGGGAGAGAGCAGTCAGGGAAAGTGGTTCCAAGGCGGGAGTGGACCCCAGCCCTTACTGTTGACCACTATGGACAAGGCTTTGAGGATGCGCCCTGTCAGCGTCGCTCTGTAAGTGGGGATACTGGTACAGCCTCATCTGGGTCTCTTGCAGGACTACATTCTTCATCAAAAGCCAGACTCATGTAAAGAATTAATTCTGTAAAATGGAGAATTTCCCAAAGGCAAGATTCTATGTAATACAGTCCAAGATATCTGCAGGTTAACGGCTGCAGAAACCTAACACTTTCCCAAGCACTGGTGAGACGAGAATAGAAATAATTCTGGAGGGGTCTTCTTATTCACTCAGGAGAACATGAAGCATCCTGGGAGAGCCCCCACCTCCCACTCCCCCTCTGCCCCACGAGAACACACCCTGGTCATTCCTCTTCAGGGTGGAGATGACTGATCCCATGCCTCACAGAGAGAGTCTGACCTCTAAGGCAGCTCCCTGGGAAGCACCTGCCATTATTAGAGGACAGCCGGGTGGCCGGCTTTGTTAAACACTGACATTTGACACATGGGATATGCTGGGGGGCACCAGAGCTCAGTCTTGTCCAGATTGCCTTTACAGGGTCTGCATTTCATGGAGAAAGAAAAGGGACCTGAATCAAAACAGCTCTGCTTGTCACCCGGAGCACATCAACTAGGCCCTACTGTTCTTTATGGTTCTTTAGGGGTTGCTGGTCCTCCAGTCTCATCCTCTCCGCTTGGTTTCTGTTCACTGAAAATCACCGGCATCCTTTATTCCCAAATCAAAAACGACGACCATTTTTAAATGCTTAAAATGTGGATGGTTGC
Organism: Myodes glareolus; assembly: GCF_982192425.1. Classification (NCBI taxonomy): domain Eukaryota; kingdom Metazoa; phylum Chordata; class Mammalia; order Rodentia; family Cricetidae; genus Myodes; species Myodes glareolus. Next base: position 36,489,008 of record NC_142032.1, read on the forward strand.
CGGGCAGTGGTGGCACATTCCTTTAATCCAGCACTCAGGAGGCAGAGACAGGCGGATCTCTGTGAGTTCAAGGCCAGCCTGGTCTACAAGAGCTAGTTCCAGGACAGCCAGGGCTGTTACACAGAGAAACCCTGTCCCAAAAAAACAAACAAAAATGCGGATAGTCTATCTTCCCCATTTAGCAGACCACGCACGATGTCTAACTAATTTTAAAATTCCCAATATACAATACACATACACATATCCATCAGGACCTCTGTTGGGATAAATCGAGGCCTTTCTTTATGAAAAGAGTATTTCTATTTACACAACCCATTTACACCTGCCTATACAGGAAGGTGTAAAAGCAGGGTGATGGCCTTTGAGTCGACAGGAATGTAACACAGAGGAGTCAGCACGGGCAGTAGTGGTCCATGCTTTTACACATGGATCCATGTATGAAACCAGGTAAGCTGTTGTTACTGCATTCAGCTTCCTAGTTGAGGGAACTGGAGCTCTAAGATACCATAATCCGAGCCCGGCACTATTGGACCTGAGCTGAGGACCCGGACTAACCCTCCCCACCGCACGGTTCTGCTCTCTTCCAGGCACCAGCTTCCGTGATATCTGCCACTGAATGCTCTACTCTTTTCAAAGCCAGAGCCAACAACAGAAGGAGAATAAGGTCACAGCGCTCTTTTCCGTCTTCTAAACACTGCGTGAGACACAATCGCCTTTTCTTAAGGGACGGGGGCAAGATCCAGTGTTCTCTCCTACAGACTGGGTCACGTGGCTCGGGACAGAATACACAGAACCAGAGCAGCCCTTGGAGTCTTGAGCCCACTTTCCACAGGACTAAGCCAGACTGGCACATTTCTAGAACATTCTTCCCCACAAGGACTGCCAGCAACACCAGCACTATCCCTGAAGGCAGGAACTGGGTGTGATGACACCTGCCGCCTTTCATGGCGTTTGCCCTGCTTGACACTGGACACCATCAGAACCTCACGACTGGGAAGAGCACCCACCCTCACCGCCTAGAGCAGAACCAAGCTTCTGGACACCGTCAAAACCTCACAGCAGTCACGTGACCTCACAGTGCCCACATGACCATGGCAACTCTCATAAGGGAAAACAATTACTGGGCTGGCTTACATTTTCAGAGGTTTAGTCCATGATCATCACGGTGGGGCATGATGGCATGCAGGCAGACATGGCGTCAGAGAAGGAGCTGAGAGGCCAGCATCTTGCAGGCAACAGGAAGTGGTCTCAGACACTGGGCAGTATGAGACCTCAAAGCCTGCCTCCATGGTGACACACTTCCTTCAACAAGACCACACCCACTCCAACAAGGCCACACCTCCTAACAGTGCCGCTCTCTTCGGGGGGTCATTTTCTTTTCAAGCCATCACACCTTCTATAGCAGGACTGAGCTTCGTCACACTAGACACGGTCAGATTTTCACAAAAGTCAGGTAACCTCACAGGGACCACCCTCAGCCTCCAAAGCAGGCAATGAAACAAGCCCTTGAGAAAGGACTGCTGTTGCTAAGGCTACACAGCTTCTGATGCACAGGCCCATTTTATCTAACCAGACGATTCTATGTCCCCACATAGCCACTTTCGGCAGAAGGCCACTCGCCTCACACTGACGGTACCCAGGACAAAAAGATCCGAGGGTGCTTCCAAAGGGCGGCAAAGCCTCTGCGCTCCCACGTGCAGAGTTGGGAGGCGCCTCCAGGAGACCTTTCCCACAAAGCACAACTCCACCACACAACACTGAACACGTCACAGGTGACCGCACAACCATTCTGCCTACAGTCTGCAGCGTGGAGTAAAGACATCCACTGTCAGTGAACGCAGAGGAGTCCGAGGCACCGTTTCTCCTGACTGCGCTGAGAGCATCCCAGAAGCTGATCCAAATCATTTAAGTGTGTTTGTCTTTCCCAGTTGATACAAACCTCACTGCAGGTGTTAATCTGCCTGCTAAGAAATTTATGTTAAAGAGAGCAACAGGTAGGAAAAGTGCCTCTTTGAGGATGCTACCTGTGTGCGATGGGGCACGGTTAAAGTATCAACACGAATGCTCCACGATGGGGTTAAGGTTTTATTGTAGATTTGAAAGCAGAGAGACAAAGAAGCAGACTGAATGTGGGCAGGGTTAGGGAAATAGGGAAGGACAGTGTAGATAACGAGATAGCAAGAAGCAGAATAGAGAAGAGAGAGGGAGAGGGGGAGGGGGAGGAGAAGGGGGAGGGAGGGGGAGGGGAAGGGGAGGGAGGGAGAGGGGGAGGGGAGAAGAAGGAGAGGGAGGGGGGAGAGGGAGAGAGAATATTAAGAATAGTGAGAATAGCTGGGTTATAAGAGGAATGCGTTCTGGAGAAGGGAAGTCTCTGAGCTGGAGGGAGCTTTGGGTAGGTGAGCTAGTAAGAAGGCTGAAAAGCACTGTGTACTTGTGAAACCAAGGGAGCCTGGAGGCCACACAGGCTTTTGTATGCTGATAGAAGTCACAGGTGGTCATATGTCCCTTCTGCCAGGCGAGGGAAATGGTTCCTTTCAGTAGACAGGAACCTGTTTCGCAAGTCTCTGAGGAATGCTGACATTTACCTACCTGCCATAAATCCTCCTCTGGTCCTAATGGAGTTCACTTCTGGATATGCATACAGACTGCCTTTAGCCTGGCGCTACTCACCTACAGCCACACATACACCCAGTGACACAGAGGCATGGCTATGGCATCCCATGTCATCCCTTCTGGGGTGGCATCATTTCCCGGATGCTCCCGGTCTCTTCCCACACACCCTCCATGTGTTGCTATGAACTGGACACACTTTCTTCCACACCCGTCTTCTACTTGGGCAAATCACTGATTTCCAAACTGTATGGAGAGAAGGACCTATGCTTTATTTACTTTTGAGTTTCTAATCTACTTTGATTAGATACTTTTATAGTATAATAAAGATGAATTATGAGAGCCATAATTGAGAAAATTGGAAAACAAGTTAGTGTTGGTTAGGATATGGGGAAGTGGGAGCCTTCATACTCTGATGGAAATATAAGATAGGGTAGCTGCTAGGAGAACAAGTTAATGTACCTCAAAAAATAAATAAATATAAAACTTGCACAAGACCTAGCAATTCCACTCTGGATGGTTTAGACAGACCTAAAAGACCTTGTCTTAATGGTGGCACTATTGGGAGGTGGCAGAACTTGGAGGAGGCTGCAGAATCTCATGGCACAGGTCTGACATTCTAAGGAGATAAGAAGATGGCATGTTCGGAGCCTGGCTGAACTACTAGGTGAGTTCAAGGCCAGCCTGGGTTAGCCTGTCAAAACCTTGTAGCAAAAAGGATAGAGGGATGGGGTACCTCTCAGTGGTACAGTACTTGCCTGGCTGACAAGGTGTGTACTTCTGCCATGTGGCTTCCCCACCAGAAACTCAAAGCAATGGGTCACTCAGATGGGGTCCTCCAACACTTTGAGTCAGAACTAATCTTTACTCTTCGAAAGCTAGGAAATCCAGTCCTTTTTTACTACAGTGACAAAAGCTGACGAATACGTATTTCTAGGTGTAAGTTCAGAAGAACTGAGAACAGACAATCAAACGGGCAGGTATGAGTGTCATGCCAGCACTATCAACCCACAGCAGTCAATGACAATAATCCAAATGTCCATCAAAGAATGGATGAACAAGATATGATACATTCAAATCACAGGACACAATTCAGCCAAAGAAACATAGGGAGTATGAATTCATGCTGAAGTCTGGACGAACCATGAAAACCTGAAGTTAAGAGAAAGAAATCAGACACCAAGGGCCATGTGTCACCTACTCCATTCACACGAAACATCAGTAGGGAGTCTGGGAACAGACAGCAGGTTAGTGCTAACCAGGGCTTAGGAAAGGAAGACTTGGAATAACTGCTTCATGGATGAGCTTCCTCCTCAGCGGGTAAACATGACGTAGAACCAGACAGAAGTGACAGTTGCCCTAACTCTACACAGCACCCTGACATTCACAATACCCCAAAGGTACAGTTTCAGATGTCTCATAATTCTCTTATGTGAGGTGCAAGTGAATTTCTACAGCAATGAAAGATAAACCTACAAGCCCCACTTCTACATCAAGCTCACTAGACATCTAGTTGCTCCAACAAGGAGCTACAGTCTCTTCTCCTTCTCCATTCCCTGTAAGTAGGGAAAGGATCTTCAGACCCGCCTGAGCTGCGCCTCTGGAAGCCATTGGCCCTACTCCCTGGGTCCTACCGTGCTGATTAATCTTAACTGGATCTGGAACCAGCTAACAGACACACCTCTAGATGGGTCTGTAAGAGGATTTCCCAGAAAGACTGACTTCTGGAGGGGAGACCCTCCCCAGAGATAAGGATATCTGAGAGAAGGGCTTTTTGCCTGACCGCCTTCACCTCTTGCTAGTGAGAGCATCCATCCAACAGCTGCCACTGCCACTGCTGCCCCTGCCCTTTGCTCACATGGAAACACATTTCCTCGGGCTTTCAGCATGAACTAAACACCAGTGGCTGGCTGGCTCTCCAGGAATCCTCCTGAGTGTAGCACCAGTTGGGCAGCAGCCCCAGCTTTCCTGTTCTATGCCTGTCATTGGCACTGCTTGGCTCGGTTCACTGAAGTACTTTCTACACTCGACTTCTGAAACACCACCCACCTGCAGTCTTCATTGGCTTTAACTGACTTCCTGTCTCCTTCACTGGTCATCCCATCCACCAATGCTCAAAACATCGCGGTCCCCAGGCTCGGGCCTCAGTCCTTTATGCCCCCTCTGCATAGGCTGAGACTATACCACAGTTGTACAGCACCTGTCTAGTATGTGGGATCCTGAGTTTAATGCCCAGTATCTCACACGAAAAAATAATCAAACGTGGGTGGTGCACATGTACAACCTCAGCTCCCACCACGCACACATCCCAACCATCACTTCAGGATGGGGAGGGGTCCGCTCAGATTTTTTCCACAAAAAACAATAGAAACAAGGTGGCAGGGGGAAAGTTTTGACACTTTTTTCACAACACTGATTCTCACGTTGCCATCCACAGCAAGACCAGGGGACAACATTAAGCTCACACCCATTCCTTTAGATCCTAAGATTAGCCAGGCAAGACGGTACATACCTGTAACTCCAGCTACTCCTGAGGCAGGAGGCTCACAAATTTGAAGCTGCCTTGATTTATGCAGTAAACGTAAGTCTAGCCTGAGCAACTATCTCAAAATAAAACCTTTTTAAAAGCCTGGGACTGTAGCTCAGTGGTACAATACTTACCTGTTATCAATGGGGAAAATCCTCTGCTTGCGCAAGGAGAGTGAATAGGTTATGTTTATCAATTTAAAAAAACTGAAAAAATGTATTCTTAATGGACAAATCCATACTCTAATAAAAGTTTTCCAAAAATCACTAACTCTACTTTCAACATTATTCTCCAAATCACGTAGATGTTGTAGAATAATCCTTCTGTACACTGTGAAGATATGTTGCTCTCATTGTTACTAAAAAGCTGATTGGCCGATAGTTAGGCAGGATTTTGGGGGGGGGCAGAGAACATTCTGGGAAGAAAAAGGGCAGATTCAGAGCAGTCACCAGCCACACACAGAGAGGAAATAGGAAGTGCCGAGATAAAAGAGAGGTAACACCATGTGGCAGAATGTAGATTAATAGAAATGGGTTAGCTTAAGTTGTAAGAGCTAGCAAGTAATAAGCCTGAGCTGTCCCCTGAGCATTCACAATTCATTTAAGACTCCATGTTGGTTATTTGGGAACTGGCAGGAGGGAAGAAAAGTTCACCTACACTTAGAAGCCCATCTGGACTAGCTGATAAACATGAAGAAATCATTTTTTTTTTAATTCATGACTGCAATGCTGTGCAGAACTAGTAACCAGCCAACCACTGTCAGTTTTCCGGTGACTAAAATGATGTCTCCACCTCCACGAACCACATCCTGTCACTGTTTCAAACTTTCAGATCTATTACCCAAAAGGGTCTAGCCTACTCCAAAGCACTAAAGCGGGGGACCCCACATGCCAAAAGATGACCTGTGGGCATTCTGTTTCCCCAATGATTTTCCCATCCTTCCTCATCTGCTTTGTAAAAGCTTCATGTCCAGATAACTAGACATCAGAAAACCACATTCCTTTCACCAATTAACCAGACTGTAGATTTTCCACTAACTCATTCCTCTTTTTCCACAATCCCAAGCTAACAATACTGAGATTTAACAACGATTCTTCGGAGCTGTCTTCCTCTTTGCCACAGTTAGAGCTAATCCTATCAGTGAATGAGAGGGCCCCAGGAAGTGAGGCCAGAGGCCTCAGGAAAAGTAGGCCACTCTTGATGCCTTATGCTATGGTCGCAATACTGCCTACTCTTTCTGTGGACGGTTACCTCTTTCCTCCCAAGTGACAGCCTCCTCCGCCATAACTTCAGACATCTAGTGCTCCTCTTCAAATCCGTTCCTCTCTGCACCAATAAATTGCTTCTCAGAATTTTTTGTCTTACTGCCCTCTGCTCTGAACTGACACCTTTATCTCAAGAAGGCCGGTGCTTCTAAAGATATTCCATTACTGCTACAGTAAGAAACGTAGGTGATTTCCTCCTGTAAGGGGAATTTGTTTCTAATTTTCTATATGAAAACAAGTCTCTTGAACCACCTCAACTCCCAACTGTCCGCTGGCTTTGTCTAACAGCAAAGTCGGGATCCTGATGGCTCCGGCTTCCCCTCCCTGATGGGGCAAGCTCACTTAAAAACAGAATTCTTCATTCCTTCACTCATTTACTCAACCAACGAAGAGCACAGCAGAGGCTGTGAGAACAGACTGGCAAGGCATGTAGGCCGTGTGCTCTCTCTTCTTAGGGAGCACACTGGCCAGGTTATATGTAAATCCTGAAGGCAGCGCCCGCAGAGAACATGGATATTTATGAAACAGGGAGAGCAGTCTACTCTAAACATGGAGATCCAGAATTAACAAAAATGAAAGTGCAGCCACCGTTGTACACTTCAATCCCCTCACAGCAGACCGCCCAGCTTCCATCATCTAAATGTCCTGCATCCATGGGCACTACTGTAGTTTAGGAGAGTAAAGAAAGCAGCTTTTTGCCCAGCTTTCTTTTCGTTTTTGTTTCTTTTCGACAGGGGCTCATGCCCAGCTTTTAAAGATTTAATTCCAAATGTGAAAATAAGGTCACAGTTCTGGTTCTCATTTTCTGAAGCATCTGCATTGAGAAGAAATTCTTGGCCTGGAAGGTGGTTCAGTCGGTGAAGGCGCTTTACACTGACACTAGATTGCTGAGCTGAGCTCCATCCCTGGGAGCCATGTAAAGACCAAAGAAGAGGCCCAACTCTACAGAGTCCTCTGACCTTCACACCCACACTGTGGCCTTCCCCCTACCTTGTGCAACAAACATATAATAAATACAATTCTAAAATTCTCCTCTATAGTCATGTTATTTAGGAAATTAACATCTCCTTCCATTTAGTACAAGGTAATCACAATTGAATCTAGATCAATCTCTTCCATGTCACTCAGGACTGCCCTGATTGCCAATTCTTGGCTCTACTGTTTGCTTCTAGTTTTCCTAAACCAAAAGATGATGCTTACGTACAAATAACTTAAAAAACAGGCTCTGGAAGCAGCCAGGAAAGAGCTGCTCATCAACCCAGCGTAACTGCTGGGGAGGTTAGAACTGAAGTTGAGGAATTGTGTATCTCAAAGAGCATCAACTCATTAAACAGTCATTTTTTATTTCAGCCGGATCAGAATTATTTGCATTGCTACTGCAGAAGCCCAGATCTACTGTATTAAAAAATGTTTTACTGTGTTATTTTATTTTTCCCTCAAAAGATGAATGCACTTTGATTTTTAAAGCAAGACTCTTTGTGAAACATCAATTTCATACACAGAACTTTGCTTCATAAAAATTATGTAGACTTGAAACACATCTGAAGTGTCTCTGGGCCCTGGGTTATCTTCCCAAAGCCCTTGCTCAGCATCAACAACAATCCCTGGGGTTTGATCCCTAGCAATGGAAAAAAATGAGCCTTGTATGTCACACTGTTCCTCAAGGACACAACATCTGGAGACTGGAGAGATGTCTTATCAGTTAAAAGCACTGCCTGCTCTTCCAGAGGACCCAGGTTTGACTTGCAGAATCTATATGCTAGCTCACAACCATCCACAACTCCGGTTCCAGGGTATCCAGTGCCCTCTTCTTGCTTTCAGGCAACAGGCACACATGTGGAACATATACATACATGCAGGCAAAACACACACACACACACACACACACACACACACACACACGATTTTTTCTTAATAAAAAATAAAGTAACATTTGTAGGGACAGAAGTCTACTATTATGACAAGAATTCTGAAAGGGGGAAATGTATCAAGAGCAAAGCACCTCAAAAGAGGCTTTTCATAGCTGATATTGGGACTTTTCTTAGGTGGTCTGTGGCTCGAGGAGAAGTGCCATCAGCCCGGATGGAAAAGTTCATTGAAGGTAACTATCTATTTACACAATGAATTAAAGGTTATAGTTTATAGTATGATTCCATGTGGCTTTTCTCGGTCATCCATGTTGTTATCTTACCTCCCTCCCCCGTCTGTAAGGCTCCCTCCATTTCCCCTGAACAAATACATAAATGCATGTGGTACAACTGATGGAGCAGAAGTCAGGAATCTGAAGGAGAGCGGGGAGGATGTGGGAGGGGTGGGGGGTGGAAGGGGAAATGTTATAATTAAAATACAATCTGAAAAGTGAACAAAGAAAAAGACTTTAAAAGAAAAAAATGCATCTATAGAAAAGAATAAAGTAAAACCAATTCATAGTTGAATTCTTTACAGAATGTTCACCTGGAGAAGAGCAATCACCAATCTCATCCGACTGCAGACCCTGGGAGCTGCAATAACAACCTGCCTGGTAAGGCAGTCCCAATTAGTGCAATGGTGGTACAAGTGTTAAGGAAGTAACCAATCACTTTCTGATTGGATTTAGGACCCGTACTTGACACTGTCAACAAGACTAAGAACTTATGGCGAGATCTATTATGGGCCCTAGAGGAAAACCTGCTATTACTTTATTAAATGGATAACACAGTATTAAAACAATTCCTATAATGTAAATCAATATATTGTAAATCAATGCTTCTCTCAACCTACATCAGAGAAGCTTCTTTTTGTATTAGATGGTAATTGCGACAGAGGCCCATGACTGGCCACCATGCAGAGATTAAGAGAGTTTAGAGTGCTCAACCCTACAGGGGTCATCTATATTACATCCCTTCTCCCCAAGGCTCAGGGGTCTATATGGAGTGGAGGGTGACTTGAGGAAACACTACTTTCCAGATATAACAGGGCAATTCTACATATGAACACACAGCAACTGTGACAGCATGAACAAGACCTGTGAAAGTTCAAGCCAGCAAAACCACAGTATGGAGGAAGCAGGGGTGGGGAGAAGTGGGTAAAAGCCCCACCCTAGCTAAGAAGCTATTGGTATCTGATTGCTGCTTGAAGAAGGAAAATCAGATGTCTTTATAGATGCGATGCCTGGGTTACCAACCACACTCCAGGGCAGGTCCTAACACAAACTAGACTCCATGAGGGAGAGGAGGGCGGGAGAGAGAGAAGGAGAGGGAGGAAGAAGTTGGATGGAAAAGAAGGTGGGAGATCTGGGGAGAGCTTGTGATATTCTTAAAGAATAATAATTTAAAAATCCCCAAAGCTCCTATGAAACACGCCCACAGAGAATGACGACTCCCCTGCTGGGTATCAACTCAGCTCAAGATACCCACCACAGAACCTACCACTTGCTTTGGCTTCTGAGTAGGAGGGGCTGTCCTCAAAGGCGAAGATCTGGGACACGCTCTGGCCCAGGTAGGAGGGAGGCCCATAGTATGAGTGCATCCGGTACTGGGAGCTCACCGGGTGACGGCTCTCCGCGCTCTTCATCTGCGGAAGAAAAATTACAGGACACCTTTGTTATGGCTTGAATATGTAATGCTCCCCACAGGAGCACACGCCCAAGGCCTGATCCCCAATGCATGGTACTGACTTGAGAAATTCTGGGACCATGAGGAGATGGGACCTAACTGGAGGCAGTAGGCCTTCAGTGGTGGGGACAGGCAGACTCTAGAGGACAGCTTATGTCTGACCCTTCTAGTGTCTGTCTTTTCTTCCTGTGCCCCACAAGGGAAGCTGCTTTGCTCTGTCACACACTCCGTACCGCGAAGTCAGCACAGTACAGAAACTCTGCACCTTATATATGGAGGTAAGGGTCTTTCACTTAAACCCAGAGCTCATCAGTTCAGCTACTCAAACTGGCCAGCTGCTCCAGGGACCTCACCTCCATCTCTTGATGATTGTAAGTGGGTGCCCAGGCCTGCCCCGTATTTGTGTAGATGTGGGCCTCTGAACTCTGAACCTCACACTTTCATGGCAAACATTTAACCCACCGAGCGGTATCTTCAGCCCGTCTAAGATTGGGAGCGGGTTATGGATTATTATTATTATTATTATTATTATTATTATTACTATGGAGTCTGTAAGTGCTTCAGTAGAACTACAGCATGAATGCTTCAGGCTTCCCAGGAGCCAGTTACACAGTGAGAAAAATCAAGCCCTGGACTAACAGTCAGGGGCCAACTTTAAGCACAGATGTCCATGGACTCTGGGTGCTAAGTTAGACACATCTCCCTCGGGTCTGACAATATCTAAAAGTCAGTTCTTCAAGGAAAATGGTTTTCGATATCTCCTTTATACAAAGTGACAGGACTTGAATCACCAAGCTTTACAAAATGCTGCATTCTTCCTTAGCTGTGGAAGTACACACAAACCCTGAAATAGTTAATATTCACCATGACTTCAGAGCAACACTCCGCAAGTATTTTACTATAAATGACCAAAGAGTAACTAACTGAGGGTTTGTCAAGGTATCTCTTGGCAAGAGCAAATGAATGGGCATGACTGTGTCCCAATAAAACTTTATTTATAAATATGTGGACAAGTTCTCAATCTTGTCTCTTACTGAAGTAAAAGAAGGACCTTGGTTCCACCCCTTGAAAACCTAATTCAACTGGTTTGGGGTTTGACCTGGACCCGGGGTCTTTCCAAAGCTCCCTAGGTAATTCTAACGTGTCACCAAGACTCTAAAAATTACCAATATGTAGCCAGCCATACACCAGAGAAGAACAAGATCTCATGTATTAAAAAAAAGTTCAAAAAGTCAAGTCTAATAAGCAGACTGGCGAACAGCTGTCATCCCCGCATGCACCCTGCCCAGATGCAGACAAATGGCATCCTTTCACACGGCTCATGGGAAAATAAGTATCGCTTCAGAACATACATGTTTATTGTCCCCCATTTAATTCTTTATCTTTCAGAAAGCATCAGAAACTGTCAACTTTGAATTGAGCTATTTGTATTCGATTACTCAGTTTCCCTAATGTCTCCTTGAGATCACAACAGAAAACTTCCAGCAAAATAAGAAGTGGGGGAAAAAAGGATACAAAAGGCCAAACTCCGGGGGTTGGAGAGATGGCTCAGTGGTTAAGAGCATTGCCTGCTCTTCCAAAGGTTCTGAGTTCAATTCCCCGCAACCACATGGTGGCTCACAACCATCTGTAATGAAGTCTGGTGCCCTCTTCTGCAGACATACACACCGACAGAATATTGTATGCATAATAAATAAATATTTTAAAAAAGGCCAAACTCCACTTAAGGTTATTAAAATGTGAGTTTACCAAGGTCATCGATCACTTCAGCTACATCCAACTCAGAGAGAAATGTGTCAGGGCTGAAGAGGTAGCTCAGCCATCAGAGGCTAAACTCAGAAAGAAAACTTAAGACCACAATAACCATCTACTCGCAAACCTGCGCAGGAGGAAGGATTTGCGTCTCTAAGAACACAGAGCCCTCTTAAACGGAGTTGATGTTCACCCCAGAAGGTGCTCCCTTCTAATTTTAGACAGACAAGACAGACTGATGACAGACAACACAACCCTGCAACTCTGGCCTTAGGCAAGATGGGTGCATAATGAAGCCTTTGAAATGTATTTGCTCTTAAACCAATAGTTTTCATTTGGGGACAACCTTGTCCCTATGGGAAGATTTGGTATCTGGAGACATGTTCAGTTGTCACACCTGGAAGCAAAGACAGCTGCCTCAGGCATCTGGAGATAAAGGCCAGTGACACGCTATCCTCCCCCAGGGCCCAGGGCAGTCCCCTGACAACCAAGCATCCACCCCAACACCACAACAGTGCCAAGGTTGGGGAACCTGTTTCAAACTAATCTACTACCCTTAGGGCCCTTCCCTCTCCTTTGGGTAAAAGACAATCACAGTGGCAAACAGAGGAACTGTTCAGTTATGTACACGGGCGATATTAGTTACAGAGAGAGAGAGAGAGAGAGAGAGAGTGTGTGTTACAAAATGCTAACTTGTTTCTTTGAGATTTTATTTTTGTTCCTTTATATTAAACAAATAAACCAAGCAAAACCTAAAAAAAATCCAAGATTCCAGTGAATTATGTCTGCTATTATTATTAGCATGTGGTGGCCGGCAAGCGAGAGACATGTTTTATAATCTTATTATGCACCCCAGTCTCTGAACCGGAGTGTGTGACCCACAGACAGGAGCTGAGCAGGCAGCAAAGGCACACGCTGTTAGCATTAACTCCAGAAGAAACCTTGAAGCTTGGGGTTTTGCTTTACTGAACTGTTCAGAAAATGCATGGCAATAAATCTGAACCACAGGCCACCTTTCCCGTACCCTAAACCATCCTGTCTCTGGTAACAGTGATATCCCAGGACAGCTCAAGAGTGTCTGACCACACTGTTTCCTCTTTAAAAATTCCTGAATCCTCTCTGCCAACTGACTGTCTAGCAGGGCTTCAGACAGAAGTGTTCAACATTATGGGAGGCTGAACTCTCCTTCCAGGTGAAGGGCTCAAAAGGCGTGTCCTGGCTGTTAGTAAGCTAGCTCACAAGCAAGCTGAAGAGTCCTCCACACGACAACACAACTACCTGCAGGGATTACCAGACCCTGACACTCACTTGGATTAGCATCATTCAGGCCGGCAAAGCCCTGTCTGGGGTGAACCTTTAGTTTTCAGATCAGAAACACTCTTCACAGGCTGGAACCTCAGGTCTCCAGGGCACACAGAGTGAAGGCTGGAAATTAACACTTGCCGTCCTTAAAACAGTTTCTTTGGTTTGCAATGCTTATTCCCAGGTTCGCTTAGCGGTTCACTTGAGCCAGGGCAGACCTCACCTGTGCAGAAGGCTTCATCAGAGAGCCCTGCTGGTCCACTGGGACACACACCTGCTCATCTTCCACACCGCATGCTGCCCTCGGCAAAGACCTTCTTTTTAGACCTTTTTAACGTATAAGGCTAAGTGCCTGCCATTAGGCACACAGCTCGGAGATATCAGAATAACAAGGGAGCAAATGCCAAGTCCTGGGACACTGGCACATTCCCCATGGCTGTGACCCACGGCTCTCTACTGCCGATCTCCACCTACTCCTCAGATCCTTACTATGTTTTCATCACCTTCTCTTGTGTTGCCACACAGTGAATGACCCAGAAGAGAAAAGGAGAGGGAGAGGGGGAGGGGAGGATAGGGAGGGCAGGGGAGGGGAGGGGAGAAAGTAGGAGAGAAGAAGAGGAAGGAGGAGAAGAGGGAAAGAGAGAAGGAAGGAGATGAGAGGAGGGAGTAGGAGAGGAGAGGGAGGAGAGGGGAGGGAGGAGAGGGAAAGGAGGAAAGGGGAGGGAGGAGAGGGGAGGAAGAAGGAGAGGAAGGGAGGGGAGAGGAGGGGAGGGGAGAGAAGGGGAGGGGAGACCTTTAGCAGGACACAGGTGCCTGTGAGGGAGCCCAAGGATTCTTCAGAATATTATGGGGAGGGCGTCCACCATGAAGACGGTCCTCAAGATGCTAAAGAATGCAAAATATGTTTGTCTTTGTCTAAACATGGAAAAGATGTTCTTCCCCTCCTGAGAGCAGGAGTCAGGTGGAGGAGTAGAGAAAGCAAATAATTTAAGAACCAGTACATCTAAGTCATCTTACATTGTAAAGCCCAAGCTTACCAAAGCAATAGCAACAGAAAGAAGCACGCAAAAACAAGAAAACTCCTGTATATGGGACTTTTCCAGGAGAGATGAAGAAAGGAGTTTATCTCAGTAAATTCAAGAAATGAAAAACAGTCATAGGACGCACCATGGCAAAATGAGCAGGCTCTGTGGAAACAACCAACGCTGACCGTGAAAACATTCGATAAGCCTTCCCCCAGGACTCCAAATCCCGGAGCACCTGAACAGTGACTCCTAAGTCCTGAACAGCTGAAAGGGTCACCCCCATGGGACTTCAGCATCATATCTGGACTTGTAAGTGGTCTGAGGTGCTTGACATCACCATAAAAGCAAGTAATCTATGGATACTGCTAACTTAGAGACCCAAATGCACATTTCAGGCATGCTGCTCAGTTTTCTCACTATCTTCATTGGTGGCATTGACTCTCCTTTGACTGTGTTTTCCAAAATACAGAACTGCCCCTCATCAGGCCCTGAAACAATCCAGTCGCCATCCACACACAACTTGGGAGGGCTAAAACAGAAGAATCCCCAGAAATTCAAGATCAGTAAGATCAGGGGACAAAAAAGAATGTCAAATTTGCATGAACAGTGTATGGACAGACATTAGGACCTGAGTTTAAACCCCACAAAAAAATCAGCCAGGAGCGGTTACTGGTACACCTGCAAACCCAGTGCTGGCAGGGAAATGGGGAGAATGAAGACAGGAATTGATGGTACTTGTTGGACACAAGCCTACCTCTAGATTGAGTGAGAGTCCTTCTCTCAAGTGAATAAAGAAAACTGTGATGAACAGGACACCTGACAACTTCCTCTTGTCTGTATGTTTGTGCACATGAGCACATGCGCCAACATATATGGGCACAAACCACAGAGGGAGGGGATGGGAAGAAGAGAGAGAGGGAATTAAAAATAAAATAAAATTTCAACCCTAACTTTTCAATCAAATTTACACAGCCAGGCATAAATGCTAGTATCAATTATATTTTAAAGTCAATAAAATAGCTGGAAGAAAAGAGATGAAAATTTCATCTTAAAACACCTGGCTAATAATTATGCAGACATATGGCTTCCCAAGTTGCTAGCACACTGGCCGTCTGGTGGCACGGTACATCAACTCTGCAGATGGTGGCAAAGGGCTGGGAGGATACTCTTGATGTTAGTACCCTGAGAAACTACCAGCTATGGGCTACAGGAATAAGGAAATGTCAGAGCAAGACAGTGAGCATTTGCTGAAAGATACAAGAGACTTGTCCTGTTGTCTCACTGTATCCTGAGGACTTAAAAACCATCAACATATGGAGACTCTGCCAACCAAGAGCTTGGTTCTACTCAGGCACCGATGAAAAAAAGGCAGGCTGGAGGTGAACTGTCTGGAGCTCCCAATTTCGTCCACTGACCCAAGACACCTTCCCAACTTCAATGGAGATACTTGCTTATTTAAAGGGTGACTTGCTAACACCACCTTTCAACAGCCCAGTTCTTTCCATTGCTCTGCATCAAGTTAAGAAACTTCCTTTTGGATCGTCTGAAAATGAGAGGCAAAGATGCCAGCAACCACACAATCAGGAACTTTGATTGTAGAGCAAAATGCTTCAGAGTCATCCATATGTGTTCCCGCCATGATGGACAAACTTAATTAACCTTTGCTACTCTGTTCCAACCTTCTGCTTTAGACGAAGCTAGTGACCCAGAAACAATATGTTACCATCAGAATCTCTGTGGCAGATACCCAGAGATATAGCCCTATCAGCAGTACCGGGAAATAAACTACTTGGATTAGCTGCTTTAAGAAATATGGATCATATTCATGTCACACATGAGCTGTCAGAAACATTGGGATACTTTTAGCATAAATCAGCAGTAGAAGGCTATCTTATGAGAACTGAACAAGATACACTGCTTGCAGGGCAAGGTGAGGTTGTCCAGAGCCACCCTCCAGGTGGGCGCAAAGGTACACAGTCACACACTTTCCCCCAAACTGTTTAAAGATTCCAATGCAGACTGGGGACTCCTGGTAGGCACCCCAACCCATGAATGACATGAAGAGCCCCATCCCCCTCCAAGACCATCATGGGAAGAGAGCACATCAAATGACTCAAGAATAAATGAAAACAGGTTTCCCTAAATCTAGTTCACCCCTCCCGTGTGTGTGTGTGTGTGTGTGTGTGTGTGTGTGTGTGTGTGTGTGAACATGTTTTGAGAAACAAGCCTAGGAGGCAGCATATTTAATGTCATTACAGTTTCCAGGCTGGATTCAACGACTAAGAAATGTGCTGTGTCCTACACAGAAGACAGAGGCATTCTGGGGAAAAAAAGAGCCCTCCACAGTAGGCAAAGCCTGTTCACGTTCCAGCTGCCCACTAACCAGTGGCGTGATAACGCCAAGTGCCTTGGTTTCCTTGAGCCTCAATTTCATCGCTTTAAATGGAGAAACAAGACCTGCAAAGGCTGGGCTAGTCCATCCCTTGTTCTCTTGAGTCAGGGTCGTCTGCTCCCCACCTCCTGCCCCCAGGGGTTCCCTAAGGCCAGCTCAACTTTCCTCTGGGATCCACTGTAGTTATTGAGGTACTTGTGAAAATGGACCTTCCTCAGCCCCGCCCCTCTGAGCCCAGCATATTTCTCCCTGAGCCAGGGAGCAGTAACATTTTACCCACCTGCGTCATCTGAGCTGAGTGTGTACTAAAAACATACATGAGAAAAGACGCTTAAAGTATTTCATGTTTTCAATAAAAATGACTGCCTACTAGAAGGTATAAAAAAAGCAACTATAAGATTACTAGAATTAATAAATACGTAAGATATAAAATACATACACATGACAGCAATGGAACATGAATTATAAATCCTTCAGGCATCAGCCGAGTTAGGTCTCTGTGTTCAATCTTTAAGAAACCAAATTACGGTGGTTAGTTCTAAGACCCTTAAAACAGATACTACACCTGTTTGCCTGAGGAAAGAGATTATCATAAAATATTTAAAATTGCACATAGTCTTAAAAATTCCCTTGATGGCATGTTAATGCTGCCGGCTTCTCTACGACAGAAAAAAAAAAAAAAAAGGCCAGTGGCCACCACCATCAGACAGTAGATGTGGAGGTTCCAATGAGATGTCCCCCATAAATCCTGGGCATATGGACACTTGGTCTCCAGTTGGTGGCTGTTTGTGGAGGATTAGGAGGGGTGGCCTTGCTGGAGGGAGAATGTCACGGAGGGGGGAGGAGGAGGAAGCAGGCTTTAGGGTTCCACTGCCACTCTTACTCTCTGCCTCCTGCTTGTGGTTCAAGACAGGAGTTCTCATCTGTTCCTGCCACCATGCCTCGGCTCTACCAACATGGACTTCTAGAGCCATAAGCCAATTAAACGCTTCCTTTTCTGAGTTGCCTTGGACATGGTGTCTTATCACAGCAATAGAAAAGTCGCTGGTACAGTGGCAAATGACCACTGGGTTCCAGAAAAAGAAATGGGTTCTAGAAAAGGAAGTGGGACAAGTCGAACCTGCTGGTGACCATGTGGGCCACAGGATGGGCAGACAGCCCATAAGCAGCAAGACTGTTAAAAGGATGTGTGGCTGGGATGAAACGGCCTGGTCAGGCTCCTCCCAGAAGCTGGACCAACCTTCCCAGCCCAGGAAAAGGGCCTTACATTCTCCTGCCTTCTGCCTGCTATTATCATTTTTAAATTCAAGAGTATCCGAGAGCCAGGTATATTTTTACATATCTGTAACCCCAACACTTAGAAGCCTAAGACAGGAGGGTAGACATCTAAATTCAAGGGCAGCCTGAGTTATATAGGGACACTCTGTCCTTGGAAACATAAACACAAGCCAGGCTTAGTGGCGTACTCCTTTAATCCCAGCACCTTGAGGCAGAGGCAGACATATCTCTGTGAGTTAAAGGCCAACCTGGTCTACACAGAGAGTTCTAGGACACTCAGGGCCACAGAGAGAGATCCTTTCTGTCTTTCTCCATCCATATATATACATATATATACAATAATATTTTATGTTAATATAGTATACACAATATACTGATATATAAATATATTAGAAACAATGTATCTTTGTTATATATTAATAGGTTAATATACAAATATATTAGAAATAATAAATAAAAGCAGACAACACACACATTAAATGATTTAAGGATTATTAATTCTAACTTTTCGTGGGAACTAGAGTGGATCTAAGATGTGCCTTCACACAGCCACACTTCCTATGGGAAAGACATTGCACTCTGGTGGAGAAGGTAGGGGTCCAGTTATGTCCACACAGCCTGTGCTTGGAAACTCACTTCTTTCCACTACACATTAACATGGTTGTCCCAGAGCTAAGCTACACTAGAAAAGGAGTTAGCGTGAAGCCAAGGGCCTGCTCAGGCTGTTGGTATGTGGGGTGAAGAATATATGGAAGCAGGCAAACAGTCACAGGCAGCTTTTTTTAAAACACCAGCCCGGTTTCCTGGCCCTCAGCAAGCGGAGAGGGCTGGAGTATCACCCCAGGAACACCCTCGTTAGGCATCTTTTTTATGCCAAGTGCCATATCCCAGAATTCGTTTCCCTTCCTGCCTCCATCTCAGTTCAAACCAAGGACTATAAAGGCTATTCCCACCATTTCTTCATGTTTTTTCCATACACAGACACAATGTGCAAGGACCACATTAGCGTCATCAGCATATCTAGCCAACACGTCTCTTCTAGCTATTTTTAAAAGACATGAACTATTGTTAACTGCGGTTACCCTACTGTGCTTTTCTATCTACTTCACTTGGCAGTCAATCCTAGTGTGTAGCAGTCCCCAGTGCATGTTTATTTAACACATACATGAATTCCAGTGAGATGCATAGCTGTCAGTGGACAATCCCTACCTCGGGACGACTCAGACGGAGACCAAAGTAACCACCACCGGGGGAATGCAACCCCTACGGCTGTCATCTGACCACGCCCTGACTGCGGTGGGAACGTGAACCCAGACTGGTGGTACAAGTTTGGAAACTGCCAACAAAAGAGCGCCAGCTGCGAGCCCGAAGGAGCTCTCAGGCAGGGCCCGGAGTCCTCCCATATTTATTTCTGCTCACTTGATATGCACCTCTCCCTTGTCAACCAGGTACAACATGTTTATTTAAGAGATAATGTTGCCGTGGAGGAGTGCACAAGGCAATAAACAGCTTTCGCAGGCAATTAAATGCAGAAGCGAAATTGAGCTGCTGGTCAGCGGAAGCAGCCATTCATCGTGAGTTTGTTCCAGTGTCACAAATGTTATTCCTGTTTCACAACAGGACAGGAATCTATGATTGGGCCACAAATCTCTGCAGGCTGGAGACAGACCAGAAGCCATTAAAGCCTTTCTCAGCATGCGTGGTGGTGTTCACAGGGGCGCATGCTCTGGGATTCCCGGATGCTGTCCCCAGAGACCTAGAAGAAGTAAGCTTGAGTGTGTTCTCTCTCTCTCTCTCTCTCTCTCTCTCTCTCTCTCTCTCTCTCTCTCTCTCTCTCTGTGTGTGTGTGTGTGTGTGTGTGTGTGTGTGTGTGTGTCCCCGTGTCCGCCTCCCTCTCCCTAACAGATTTGGTAGATTTGGTACTTAGTAGATGCTGAGTCAGTCTTTGGTCTTACAAACGAAGCATGTAGAAGGCCTAACTCCACAAAAGAGTGAATGGATTTTTCTGCCAATGGATGCCCTGTCTATTTTTCAAAAGTCTATCTTTAAAATAAAATTATGATCTCTGCTAAAATATGTTATTTTCTAGCAACCAAATGATGTCTTTGTTTGAAAAACATCCTCAATGCTCCCCAACATACAATGGCACTCAAAGTACCAAGGGAAGGGGACAGAGTATAGAAAGAGACTCCATCCACCCAAGAGTTAGGAGGAAAGTTGAATTCTGATCAACATGAAGAATATGGCTCCCATACCAGATCTCGGACAGAGCCTGAATCACTGAGGACAGCAAGCAGCAGAGAACAGAACAGGTCCTCCCACGCTACCGAAGGTACCTCAGAAAGGACAACAGGATGCTGGGAAGCAGTCACGAGAGAACCCCAACCAGCCAGCTTCCCAGAAGCTGCCCATCAAAGAAGCAAGGCCATGTTCAAAGAGCAGGCTCCACACATCTTCCAGAAACAAAGAAGGTAAAGCTGTGATCTGAGCACGTGGGAGAGTCACAAATTTGAGGACCACTTAGACTTATAAAGTAAATTACAGTCCTGTCTAACTGAAACTCTGCCTAAAAAAAAGATCAAGTTGCTAGCCACTCTCCCATCTACCCCAGATTCCTACTGTAACCAGGCATGGTGGCGCACACCTTTGATCCCAGTATTCCAAAGGCAGAAACAAGGGAATCTTTGCAAGTTCAAGGTCACCTGGTCTACATAGAAAGTTTCAGGCTACCCAGGATTATATAGTGAGGTCTTGTCTCAACAAAACAAAACAAAACAAACAAAAAATAATAAAATCCCTTCTGGTTATAGTGTGAGTCACCCCCACCTCTATCACTTCAACACCAGCCAAATGTTTACTCTGTATCTATTGTTTAATGCTTTGTGACATTTTCACAGACACATTGTTATGTTTGTCTATGCTTTGCAATTTTTATTGCCCAAGGTAATCAAATTCTTCCTCGAAAATATAAAAAGTCAATTTCATTCATTCTTTAATCCATACATCATGGTATTCTGTGTTTTAACAGTAGCTATTTTATTATAAAGTATGCCTGAAGTAGCTAATGTACACATGAGATTACATATGATCAGGTAGCAAAGAATTCGACAGACTTATAAACAGTATGGCAAACGGAAATAGTAAGAACTGAAATAAAATCATGTTATTATCTGCAGTGTGTCTTTGTTTACATGAAAACTCTCAAGTATGCCAACGATCACACTTCAGCTACCACACAGCCTCACGCACCCACGTGACAGCCAAGTGAAGGCATCATAGGTTCAGAGTGGAGATTTGGAACCCAGCGTATCTACTCAAGGTGACATGGCTAAATTCAAAGTTACAATGGATGTGAACCTTCCGGGGTTACAACTCCCGTTCCTCCATGTGCATTCTGTGTCCCCCAATCAGCAGGCCTGTTTATCATGAGTCCCACATCTCTGCAGTTCTCTGCAGCAGAACAGGATGGAGCGGGAACTATGGACCGTTTCAGGTCTGCTCATCACCATGTTGATCTGCATCCAGTGTTCTGCAAATTGGTAGCTCACAGCTATGCTGGTTCTGTTTGAATGTAAGAATGTGTTTTCAATAGAATTGGGGGGGGCACGACTAAAACATTTTTAGAAGTCAAGTGTGGTTATGTCAGGCTTAAGAGGATCTGCTGTACCAATGTCCCTTTATTCAATCTCTTAGGATCACTCTGTTACACATACATTGAGAATGTCCCTCCTTGTGCCTCATTTACCATCACATTCACAGAAATCTGTTATGCAGATTCCAAAAGTAACTTCAAATTAGCAAGATGTAGCTTATTTTAGACAGTGACCGGTGGGACTAGGTCTTTCAGGGATTCACGAGAGCGCTACCCTCGGTCCCCTCAAACAGCTACACATCACTCTCCTCAAGACGTTTGTGCTTGTTTCTGACCTGCATGGGTGAAGAAAGACAGAAGGGAGTTCCGAGAAGATCTTCAACCGGAAGCACAGGGTTTAGGCAACGACTCTAAGCCCTAAGCAACAAAGGGCCTGAGCATTTCATATAGGATCCACCCCACAGCTGAGGCTGACCTGCTGAGACAGTGTATACCCAGGATCCCTGCTCACAATGACTTCTGCAAGTCAATTCTGTAGTCCTGAGTTTGCTGCAGACTCAGTGACGGTCAGACACTCCTGACAAACACTTCAAAGTCAGGTTCAAACCCTGGCTCTTTCTTTTGGTGGCCGTGGGGACAGGAAATCCCAAGAGCAAAACGGCTGACAATACTAGCCAAATACATGCATTCAAGAGAGAGACCTTGCCTCGCTGGATAAGGTGTAGAGTGATTGAGAAAAACACCCAAGGTCAACGTCTGGCCTCTGCCCGCACGCACTCTATGTGTATGTGTACCTGCTCACACAGATGCAAACATGCATGCATACATGCACACACAAAAACATAAAACATATGGAAAACTTAAGAAAAATCTGTAGTTCACAGGACTGGTCAGATCCCTGAGCGTAGCAAGAGAATCTCTAAAGTGCAATAACTTGAATATTAATAATTCCTTCACTTCAAAAAAAGGGGGGGGTGAATGAAACAGACTTGGTTAGAGGAAAATGTCAGGTCATAACATTTTAGAATTGGGCTTAAGAATGTTAAAGACCATTCAAAAAAAAAAAAACCTTAACTCTAGAAAACAGAAATTTGCAATGCAAACTTCCAGAGGCTTGGGGGGGGGTTAGACAAGTGGAGAGACATACATCAAAGTTTTTACTTTCAATTTTTAAGTTCTGGAAGTTGAATGTACAATGTGGTAGCTATAATCAATAATGCTTCATATCTGAAAAATGCAGACTGACTCTCAGGTACATGCAAGCACACTCACACAGGCGGTGCCTTCATTAACCCGACTGCGATAAGCAACACACAGTGTGCACACACATCAGGACACCACACTGTACAGTATGAATGCATCCAATTTATCAATTATACCCCAACAAAGCTAAGAAAATAAGGGGCAAAGAGAGCATCCAAGATCTGCGCTAACTCCTGGATGTATGTTACACTGAACTGCAACCAAACACTTGCTGAGAAAGCCTCGGCATGTTCACACGGCCACGGTGGGCACAGTTCTTGCAGAATCACAGCCTCTTCTGCGGCCTGGTGGTGTGGGTCTAACCTCTCAGCTACACACTCCTAGACATAAGAACACACCATCGTCTAGCCTTGGAGAGCTTCTGGTGCTCACACAATGAACGACCTGATGGAAATGGCTTCACCTTAGAAATAGAACCGCTCCAGGGAAAGCTCTTTCCCCAGTGAGGCAAAACACTGCTTTTCTCCAATGTTGAAAGCTTGGCTACACACTATTTTAATTGTGTGTGTGTGTGTGTGTGTGTGCGCGCGCGTGTGTGTGCGCGCACACACACACGCACACTCTGAAAAACTGACATCCATTTCTAAAAAACACCCATGTATGTTACTGGGCCATCGCAACACAACAGAATTCCCTTTCAAACCTTTATGCCGTGCAAACACATCCGTCATTATCCTTTCTCTCGTAGGGTAAAAATTTGCGGAGAGAGGACTGCCACCCAGGATGCTGCGCCTAATACATTCTAAGCTGCCCCCAAATGGGGAAGGCTGGAGGAGGTGGGACCACAGAAACATCTAACGCTGGCCAGCTGGGTATTTCTGCAAAACGACAATGTGAGGAAAGCTATAACTGAAAAGGAGCCCAGATGCATGCACACTCCCTTCCAAGTTCCTGCAATCAAACTCTGGAGTTAAATGACATTATCAACAGATGGAAAAAAAAACCAATGTGCTTTTCATATTGTGACTACATGTTTGCTGATCTGGACATGTGCATGGCACACGTGTGCATGCATGTGCATTTTACATGCATGTCTGTTTCGCATATCCCATTAACTCTGGGTCATGTGCATGGGACATGCGTGCATGCATAGACATCTTACATACATGTGTGCTTCGCATATCCCATTCTCTGGGTCATACCTGCCACTGGTTTCCAGTCTGCGCGGGCACATAAGGTGCTGGCAGACTCCGCAGGCTGTTCTTCACAGGAGATCCCCCAAGGGGATTCCCCACCTCCCCAGAGGAGGACTCAGCAGACAGAGCCATGGAGTACTGCGGGTAGTTGTACAGGTTGTTGTAGTAAGGAAACAGAGATGGCTGGTAAAAGCTGCTGTAGTAGGCAGGGTCTGACACCAGGTCCGGTGCGTTCTCCGCATGCCCTCTGCTGGAGACAGCAGGAATATCCTGGATGACCATGCGCCCCTCTGAAACGGAAAGGAGAAAAAAAAAAAGACGTGTAAGATTTAACGTAGGGGGGCTCACAAACCTTGTCCTCTAAACCTTAACCACGCCTGAACGATTTCCTTCAAGCTGAGCAAAGAACCTAACCATACAAGGGAGCAGTCATTTTCTGCCGCTTCAGCCCCAAGGGGAGCTGGTGGCCACAGCTGAAAGACCCTTGGCCATGTTACTTTTATTAAGAATACCAAATTACTTTAGAGGTGGATTAAGTGACACAAAGCCTGACGTACCTCACATACCCCTACCCAAATGTCATGAAACTGGAGATCAAATCCAGTTAACCTGTCCACGAATTCCTATCATGTGATAAACTACTGTCACCCAGGAATTCAGTAAGGGGCTGGGTTTGAGCACACACTGTTTCCTTTATGTCCTTCCATGGTGGATACTCTAGTCTTTAGTAGGGACCAGAGTATGGACCTGGAATAGATCAACTTGTTCTGCAAAAGTACAGTTAGCACTACTTGAACTTTGGTGGACCAGCCAAATCAATGCTGTGTCGCAATAAAGCTTTTTCCCATAATTGAGAAGAGACTCCGTTTAGTCCCCAAAGGGGAATTAGTCAGCCTGTCACATTCATCAGGATCCGCCAAGAATCTAGCAATTTAGGTGACAAACTAGAGCTGCTGATTCTTCAGCTGAAATGGAGGAGGGTTTCCATTGTATCCTGTCTAAATGAGAGACTGGACTAACGCCTCCGGCCTCGGTCCGATGGACATCCACTCACACAATGGTCTAAGAGATGAGCCAGCCCCTGAAGCGGCAGGAGCATCCCTTGTACTACCCACAGGAAGCCTGCAGTGTAGGGCGAAAGCGGCAATGGAACTTCCAATTATACGGCTACCAGTATAACCGCAGCACCCATAAACTACTATGGAAGTTCAGAGGAAGGGAAGATTTAACTTGCAGTTTAGAGATGAATTCAACCTTTGCGTCACACCCTGGAGAAGGAAGGAGAGAGCTGAGGTGAGGCTCGGAGTTCAAAGGCCTAGCAGAGAGATGGGGGCTGCGGGGGAGGTAAGTAAAACAGAAGGTGGGAAATGAGGGGAAAAGAACATGGGCAAAGAGATAAAGGCAGAAGATGGAGTGACAGGAAAGACATCAGGCAGAAGAAGAATAAAAGCAGGGACAGGCTGGGCTGGAAGGGAGGCTGGGAAGTCTTTATCCAGTTTCAAGATGGGATGTAATAGGAAACAATGAAGATGTCTGAGTTAGTGGATGGAGATCCGCTTGATGGAAATTCTTGGGCAAAGTGAAGGAGATGAGAAAGACCAACTAGGAAGCGACACAATATCAGACAGAGATCACGTTAGGCCCCAAATGTGGGACATGAAAGCAGAAAGAACTGGAGGAGGGTGGGACATCAGGACTGAAGAGAAAGGGGTGAAGAGCAGGAGTGAGGCAGGGGCATGTTCTGTTTAATCTAGACACTGGGCATGAGGTACGGGACCGAGTGAAGGTAAGGAACTCGAGACTTCCTGGGAGCCACAGAGACTGGCAGCTGAGATCTGGAATCACTACCCAGCAATGGCTACATCTGGGGAATGGGGTGGAGCTAAGGCAGGCACTGAGGGAAGCAGATGCAGCTCCACAGAAGCAAAGCTGACAGAGACGGCAGAGGGTCCCACTGCAATGTCAGTCCACGCTCAGAAACCGTACAAATCCGAGCTGGTCAAGATGGACACGGGTCTCTGGGATATTCTGTTGTGCAAAGAAAGCCACGGCATCTGACCTGCTAAGTAGCTTAGAACAAGCAAGCATGCAGAGACACAAGATGGCTGCAAGCGGCCAGATGATCCTGCAAGGAGCATCATGCCACGTGCCCCCTGTGCCTAGCATAATACCAGACCCAGAGCAGCAAGTGTTTTTAACTAAAGAGAGCAGTAAGCAGTAGTTTTTTAAGTAGTATAAATACGAGGCAAAAACTGAAGCTCCGAGAACCACAAGTTCTTGCTACTTCAGTTATGACAAAGAAGGGTTCAATATACCAAGGCGTGAAGAAGAGGCTCCCAGAGAAATTCCCAGAACGATGTGTGGTCCAAAAGCGCTTGGAGGGAGGGGTGTCCTGGATAAATGTGTAGAAGGAGGAAGAGAAAACACACAAGGGAGGGTGTATGCACTCAAGGTGCAAGCCAGGTTTGGGTCAAGTCTATAACTGAAGCCTCCGTACAGCCTTATTTTAAAAACTGCAACCTCCTTTTCCTGAGAGGATCCAAATCCATCCACCATAGGCTCCCACAACTGCACTGGCGAGCCACAGTCTGTTTCTTTTCTTTCTTCTCTCCTCCCTACTATTTTCTTATATAAAACAACAATGTTGGGGGCTGGAGAGAGGGCTCATGGATTAAGAGCACTTGCTGCTCTTGTATAGGATCTAAGTTCAGTCAGTTCTCAGCACCCACACAGCATCTCATAACTGCCTGCAACTCCAACTCCAGGGGATCCGATGCCCTTGCCTGCCTTCTGCAGACATCACGAACACAAACAGTGCGCATAACTACATGGAGCCTCTCACATACACTCATAGAAAAAGGTAAAACAATTCATTGGCATCCTTGGTCATTTTTGGTAGCTAACGCTTTTGCTTTCAGTGTTGGGTCCTTTATTCTTTATCTGCTTACAAAAGCAATATGAACTTCTCAAAAATGACAAACCATGCAGACATTTAAAACATGAAAGGGATAGATGAATAGTTGATCACCCAGCCTAAGTATTGGTGGGTCATTTCCCAAGCAATCTCAGACCCTGGTGGAAGGCATGTTGAATACTTAAACTGCTCCTGTGGTAGGAATCTGGAGATACCTTAGGGCCTGGGCCTCAAAAGTCATGTCCTTACTAGAGAAAACAAGACAGGGTAGCAGGCAAAAGAAAAAGAAAAGAAAAGGAAAGGAAAGGAAAGGAAGAAGGAGGGAGGGAGGGAGGGAGGGAGGGGGGGGAGGGAGGGGGGGGGGAGGGAGGGGGGGGAGGGAGGGAGGGAGGGAGGGAGGGAGGAGGGAGAAGAAGAAGAAGAAGAAGAAGAAGAAGAAGAAGAAGAAGAAGAAAAGAAGAAGAAAAGAAGAAGAAGAAGAAGAAGAAGAAGAAGAAGAAGAAGAAGAAGAAGAAGAAGAAGAAGAAGAAATCAAAACCCAAGGTATCAGGCGTCTAAGACGGAGGCTCAGCACACTTTGTCATCTCTGAGCTCCTCTCATCAAGGCCACAGTTTGCAGAGGAACAAAATAATGGTGGTAATAACGCTCAAGGTAACAAAATAAACTGAACCGTAAACCTCAGATTTAAAATGCTGGGCCAGGTCAAGTCATACTGAGCTTTGCCAAGGCTACTTGACAGTTAATGATGCCATCATTTCCCCATATTCGAATTTTGTTTTGTTTTGTTTTTTCAAGTTATTCTGAGCTTTAATGGCAAGTTGAGATGTATTTTGGTAAAGTCCAGTTTCACAGCAAGATTTGAATACTGAAACCAAGTGAGCTTTCAACAGTGCATGCCCCCCAAATACTACACACAAAATGACTAAATGCCCTAAGAGGGTTTTTTAATCTCTATTAAACCATCAGTTTTTTTTAATAGGGTGTGTGTGTGTGTGTGTGTGTGTGTGTGTGTGTGTGTGTGTGTTGCCAGAGACTGACCCAGGGCCTTAGCACATACTAAGCAGGTGCTGCACCAGGAAGGAACACCTCCAGATTAGAATTCTCTATTTCAATGTTCTCAACTGAAACTTGGTCAATGTCGAACACAGTTTCATGGCTCCCAGCTTTAATGAACATGCTGTTGCTATATGAAAAACCCAAGAGCTGGCAAAAACCAACACCCGAAGAGTCACATATCGGTTCCAATGCTTTAGTAAGATCTGAAGCAGTTCCAATAGCATCACCCAGAACACTTAGTGTTACACAAGACTCAAACCACAGCGATACACTTGTTTAATTTTCATTTTACTCTTTTACAGATATAGATGATAGAGAGATAAAAGGTTAATACACAGTCTTAGGTACTGGGGGTGGAGCCCAGAACCTTGCACGTGTAAGGTGTTTTGCCACTGGGTGATATGCTCAGCCTTTATTTTTGTGTTTTAAGATTTCCATGCCACATCAATAGTATGCACAGTCTCCACGTGACTGGGCTGAACGGTTTATCCAGGATTCTAGAGGGATGAGCTGAAATGGAGATGACTTAGGGAGGTGGAGAACACTCACAAGGAGGCTAAAATGAAGTCACAAAGACAGAAAAGAATGTTCCAGGAGCAGTGGCCAGATAAACATGGCTGGCAGGCAAGGGTAGTGCGGAGGGTCATCAGAAGAAGGAGAAAATGATTCTGAGACCCCCAAAGGAAGCTTGCTTTGATGGTTTCTACGTCCCCTGAATGTACACCCTTTATACTTGCCAGCTCAGGACCAGGAAAGCCATATGTTTCCCTTCCAAGTCTGCGCAGTGCTGAGATCTCATGCTGTAGGCACTCCAGCCTGAGAAGAAATCGCTACAGTACCACCTTTCCTGCCACCACGCCTTTCCTGCCTACGACAGCCACAGTCATGGCTACTCCCCACGGAGGGGCAAAGGGTGTTCTCCCCAACACAGAGAGGTCACCTAAGTAGGCCAAGCTAAGTATCTCAGTAAGTAGTGAAAACCCTCAAATTAAGATTTCCAACTCAGGCACAGCAGTGGACACCTTAATCCCAGCACTAGGGAGGCACAGACAGACGGCTCTCTCTGAGCTTGAGGCCAGCCAGGTCTACTTGCCTGCCTTAAAAAATGTAATTAAAAAAATTCTAACTCAAGATAGCCAGAAAACAAATCAAAATT
Source organism: Myodes glareolus (assembly GCF_982192425.1). NCBI lineage: Eukaryota > Metazoa > Chordata > Mammalia > Rodentia > Cricetidae > Myodes > Myodes glareolus. The sequence goes on from NC_142032.1 coordinate 36,517,870, forward strand.
TCTATGTGTGTACACATACCTATGTATACACACATAACTTTCATAACGTTGTTTTTCACATACAAATAAAAAAGCTTCTTCCGAATCAAGGGAGAAAAACAGTAAGAATGGAAAACCACCTCTGCAAACCTTACTGAGGACACCCGCACTCACACTCCCTTGGTCTGGTTGGGAATTCCTCCAGCCAGTCTCCAAGCCTCGTGTATCGTGTGAGGTGCTATGACGGGGAGGGGCACTACCGGGAGGTGTGGCCTTGTTGGAGTAGGTGTGGAAGAAACACATCACTAGGGGTGGGCTTTGAGGTATCAGATGCTCAAGCCAGGCCCAGTGTCACTCTCTTCCTGCTGCCAATCCAGGTGCAGAACTCTAAGGTACCTCTGCAGCACCATGTCTGCCTGCATGCTGCCATGCTTCCCACCATGACAATACTGAACTAACCCTTTAAACATAAGCCAGCCCCAATCAAAGGTTTTTCTTTATAAGAGCTTCCATGGTCATGCTGCCCCTTCACAGCAATAGAAACGCTAAGACATCATGTCAGGGTCCTTTAAGCTCCACAGACAATACCACTGATACAAAGACCAGAGGCATAGATTGCAAAAGACATATCTTAATGGCTGCGTTGAGAAATCTGAAGCTAGATGCCACTCTGTGTCTTTCTGGATTGAAAACTGGCCAGTACTGTTTAATGTTATTAATAAGGGATTAGTTCGTGACATCAAGCCCAAGTAAAGGTGGTATTTTTCTTACCTTTACGAGATCATCAACTCAGAGGTTCTCGGCCATGTTGCAAACAGTAATAGAAAGTTAGTTTTCTCCCCACTGCTGGGGACTGAGCCCAGGACCTTGCACTTTAACCAACCACCCATGTTTGTTTTTTAAGTGAGGGTCTCTTTACATAACCTAGCCTAGGTTCAAATCTGTGATCCTTGTGCCTCAGTTTCTAAGTGCTATGATTACAAGAACACACCCAGCAGATCTGATGTCTCAAGTGTTGTGACCATTGTCATATATCTTAATTTGCATGGAAATCCAGCAGGACTAGATCCATCTAGAAGAATAGCATAAGGCAGAGAAGTGGGTACTATCGCATCCACTCTGAGTTCCTAGTCTCCACACGTCCATCTGCAGGCCTAGGGCTTGTAGGCCACCACCTGCCACGCTAAGGCTCACACACGGCACGGCACCTTCTGAACATCTCATTCTCCGACAAGCCTTCACAGTCCTGTTACTATTTTTCTGGTACTAACATACACAATGTGAAATACGATTTGCTCCCTCATGAGAGATCAATACCCATACATGATAAACACCCTTATTGATCGTGGAGTGTTAGATGCTGGTCTTTGGGCCTGCAGCATATTAATAGTAGTTAACCAGTCATTCATTTTAAGGTGGGTGTAGGCTTCCCCCTCTCTTCTCTGCTGTCATGATTCCCAGTATTGCTGCACTCTGCATCCTCTGTATTCAAACTTGGAACTATACCCACTTCGGCGTGTGAAGGAAGAGAAGGTCCACAAAGGAAACCAAACCTCCCACTGCGAACTGTAGTACTCGATTCACAATGAAAAGAGGTGTCTTTCTTTTTGTATCTATAATCCCATGCTTTGTAGACTTCTATGCCACTATGTGTTGCCAGTCAGGAAAAACCTTCACCAGTAAATATGAGTAAATCTGAAACATAAGACTACCCTTCACCAACTAATACGAACTCAGAACTAGGAGGTCCTTGTTTGCTTAACACCATCCTTTGAATATGGCATTCTGTGGATCTAGAGGTGAAGCTGGGGTTTTCCTCAATGAAACAAGAAGACAAAATAGCTACCTTTTTTTTTTTTTTTTAAAAAAATCATTCTCTGCAGGGCATTCCCATGTCCAGATTAATCAGATTCCACACTGAGGAACAATGGAGTAATACAAGCTATGAAGGAGGCTAAACAGACAGGCTTGTTGTTTATCAGGTTCCTCAGAGAGTGAAACATTCTACAGGAAATCTCCTTAAGCAGGAAGGTAAACAACAGCTTCAGGAAGTCCCTGAAATTTAGCAGATTCACTAGATTCCTGCCTGACAGAGTAAGCAATAAAACCTGGAACTGAGCTGAAAAGAAGACTCTCAGACAATCTGAGCTGCGTGGAAGACGCTCAGACCAACTGAGGCACCTGGAAAGGGCACCCTTCAACCCACTGAGTTGCCTGACGGCCGTGCAGTACACTCCAGGTTCTCAGTTTTGTAAACTGTCCTGAGTGCTGGGTGGACCTTGGTGATGTAGCTGTCTGTAGTGATATTTGATTTGTATTTTAATAAATAAAACTTGCTGGAAGATCATAGAGTAAAACAGCCCCAGTGGTCAACCTCACAGACTCATCAGTGGTCACACACACCTTTTCAGATGGTTCAGATGGTTTCCCCAGCCAGGAACTCCCCCAAAAGACAGGTAGAATAGATGGAGAGACAACAGCTACAGCCAACTTGGGGCTACTCTGACGCAGGGAGCCAAAAGGTGCATCAGGAGAGATCATCCCATGTTCATCTTTGGCCCTAGGTAGGTCTGAGCAGATTAAATAAGGCTCACTGAGGTCACCAGTTGTAGAGAGAGGCAATGAAGCTTCATGAAAGAGTTTCAAAATTATGGAAATGTAATGGCTCAGAGAGAATGACTGAGGATTACAGGGAGCTAATTGAGTTAGTGCCTCCTAACCATGCTTTGTGCTCAACTTTGATCAGTGCAGCAAGCAACTGATGCAAATGGTTGGACCCTTTCCAGACAGTATTAGACCTTGCTTGTGTTCCAAATTCAGTACCCTGTTAGCTGTGAGACCCCAGGGTCACCTGACACTTGCTCAGAACTCATGACAATTACTTTGATGGTCACCAAGGTAACCAAGATTACCGAGGTATCTTTGAAACTCCACCACTTGTTATGGAATGGTGGTTCAGGATGTTGGCTTGCCATGCTCATCATCGGGAAAAAGTTTTGTTATATAGGTGACATAATGCTGGTCTCCAAAGGAGATCTGAAGTGAAGCAGAAGGCCCCTCCATAAAAGGAAGGAGAGAAAAATCTGAATTTTACTTCATATTGTTTCACATAGCTTTTGTTCAACTCGAGACTCCACAGGGCAGGGATGGAAAGAATGGGCATAACGGAGGGCAGACTAAGGTGGAGTGGTACTGTATAGGTACACATGCAACCACAGAGCTCAGGAAACTGAGGCAGGAGGATTACCAGTTTGAGGCATCTTGGCTACACAGTGAGTTCTAGACTAACTTGAGCCACATAGTGAAACTCAGTCTCTTATAAACAAGAAAATGACCATTTGTCAAGTATGGGTCAAGAATAGTCCCAGCTATCTGAAAAGGCTCTCTCTTTGGGCAATTTGCCTTTGTGATGCTGAGTTTTCTTCACTATTTCAGCCAAAGCAACAGCCCACAGTAACAGCTATGCAAACCTGGCTGCACCCTCTTAACCAGAGAGAAAGGAAGTCTGGGACATGCATGGAAATGCTCTCATTCTTAATTTCTGAAGATATTTTTCATTAAAGTACTTTAGTTATGCTAGCAATTCATGCTAGCAATTATTATGATGTGTCATTGTCGGGTTTTGTTTTCTTTGTTGTCTTCTTGATACAAGCCAGAGTCATCCGGAAAGGGGGAAACTCAATTGAGGGGTTACCACCATCAGACTGGCCTAACGGCAAGTCTGTGGGGGGCATTGTCTTGATTAATGATTGATGTGGGAGGGCCCAGTCCACTAAGGAAAATGGCACCCCAGGTATGGTTGTTCTGAGCAGTGTTAAGAAAGCAGGCTGAACAAAGTCACGGGGAGCCAGCGGGTAAACAGTACCCATCCGTGGCCTTTGCAAGTCACGGGGAGCCAGCGGGTAAACAGTATCCATCCGTGGCCTTTGCTTCAGTTCCTTCCTCCAGGTTCCTACTTGAGCGTCTGCTGGTATCTCTCACTGATGCACTGTTATGGGAACACGTAAGCTCAATAAACCCTTTCCTCCCCGAGTTGCTTTTAGTCACTAGTTTACAGCAACTTGACACAAGCTGAAGTCATCTGAGAGGACAGAACCTCAAATAAGAAAACGCCTCCAAGACCAGGCTACAGGCAAGCCTGTAGGGCATTTTCTTAATTAGTGGTTGGTGTTGGAAGACCCTGGCCACTGTGGGTAAGGACACCCCTGGACTGGTGGTCCTGGTTCTACAAGAAAGCAGGCTGAGCAAGTTATGGTAAGCAAGACAGCAAGCAGCTCCCCGACATGGTCTCTGCATCAGCTCCCACCTCCAGTTTCCTTCCCTGTTTGAGTTCCTGTCCTGACTTCCTTCAATGCTGGATAGGGACATGGAAGTGTAAGCCAAATAAATCTCCCTCCTCCCCAAGTTGCTTTGGTCATGGCGTTTCATCACAGTGATAGTAACCCTGACTCAGAGTGTTCTGTTGCAGCAACAGAAAGCTAACTAGGACACTTACTCTAATTTTAAAAGATACTTTTAAATGTCTCAACTTCAGTCTCTGTATGGTCTCAACAGATATGACCCGTATAAACAAAGGTTCTCGAGACCCTCAACAATCTTTAAGATTGCTAAAGGGTTCTGCAACTGAAATGTTAGAAAACTTCTGTCTTCTAGACATTTCTTTTTTCCAGCAATTGGAGGCCAGTGTCTGATTATGAGGTGGCTCTCTAAGCAATGAAATCCCAATGAGTCACCTGTAGCCTCACACTGAAGCCTGGATCACTGTGACAACTACAGATGGCGAGGCATTGAACCTCAGGGCGAGAGCACCCACTCTGAGTCAAACTGCTGAAACAGATCCGGAATCTCCTGCCACCTGTCCATCACGCAAGTAACTTGTTTCACACCCCAGAACCTATACCTGACATGGGCATAATTGTCTAAAAAGTCCTTGCCTATCTAATATGCAGGCTCCAGCCCACGGCAAGTGTTCTGAAAACACTATTACTGTTATCTTGACCACAGCACAGCTCTAGCATTCTCGGTCACGCAGCCAGAAAGCCAGCAGACAACCCCCGCGAAGTCCTTGTCCGGAGTGCTCCTCATTAGGGCGCCATAGGAGACTGCTTTGCACCTGCAGGGCTTCCCAAAGGCAACCTAACTTGGAACGGAGTACAGACCTCTTTTCGTGGCCTTCTCAGAGGTCAGACGGTAGCCTTGAATGCAGTCAGTGTGATACCACTCCCTAAAGCCATAATCAGGAAGCGCGGGAACAATCTGCTTCTCCCACAAGGCAGTCATGACAGGGCTATTTTAAATGGCAAACATAAATCTGGTGCCAGGAGAGCAGCAACCGCTCTCTGTGCACTCTCGGGAACAGGGACCACGGCGACTGAGTGACAGGTTCAACGAAGAGGGGCGCAGCTCACCATTCCTTCCCTTCCCCAAATCCTGCGCCCCACCCCCACCCCACCCCTTCCTCTCTGCTTCTGACTTAAATGCTGCTGCTACAGCACTTTCCCAGAGACAGAATTTTATTCATAGGGGAGTGGGGGTGGGGGCTGCAGTTTCAGGGCCGAACTTTCAGCTCGCTATAAAGTTAATGTGCTATTCAATGTTCGTTCCAGCCAGGAAGGTGGGGTTGTGTATTTTCTGCCACCCTGGAAGGCCATTATCAGTAATTGCCCATTACAGCACATAATTATTTCTCCTAGCGTAGTCTGTGACCTCCAGGCTTTGCACGCTGGCACAGCAAACCATTTCATCTTACCAAATTTGGGAAGGAAGCTTTTGACCTTTGGGACTGTAATGCTACACACTCTAAGCCCAGGAGAGGATGGACACACATTACAAGCATGCCGGACCACAGCCTAGACTGTTTCAACTATCACCCCAATGTACTTTCCTCACCTCCACAGTTTTACCTCCCCTCAAATAAAAAAGAAAATAAAACGTAATCAACTCTCCATTACGGGGGAGTTGATGGCCCAAACAGGAAATTATCTCAAGCCCTCTCTACTCCCTGTCCTTTTATTTTGTGTTTAATTATGTCTTAGCCACTGTTCTATGGCTGTTGAAAGACACCACGACCAAGGCAACTCAGAAAGCATTTAACTGAGGGCTTGCTTACAGTTTCAGTCCACTGTCATCACGGCAGGGAGCATGGTGGCACTCCTGATGCAGAAACGGTAGCCGAGAGCTACATCTCAGTCCGCAGGCCAAGAAAGAAAGACACACGGGACCAGGTGTGGGCTTCGGAAAACCTCAAAACCCACCCACCCCCAGTGACACTCTTCCTCCAGCAGGCCACACCTCCTAATCCTTCTAATCTTTTTGGAGTTCCACAAAGTCTAGCATGCTCTTTAACTACCACGACTGGGAAAAGACAGACTAGAGCAGATCATAGAGAGAGAAACTTTAAAATTGAGAGTGAGCAGGCATACTCCCCAGTTACACGGAGTAGAAGGAGAGAAATCATGGTCCAATCAGTGATGAAAATGAGATTTGGGGATTTAAGTGATTTTTAAATGACCATTCAGGGCCACATCCCCTTACCTTTACACAACTGTTCAATATTAGCCAGGAGAGGACAGAGAGTGGGGTTGCAAGTTGAAGCTACGGAAGCCAATGCCTAGCCATTCCTTGGTATGTCTTCTCCTCTACCAGTACATTCTTTGGAAGTTTCAATGTTCCCTATGCATGAAAGACAGACCTCTACACCACCAGTGTTCAGAAACAACTCTAAGGAGTGTAAACTGCCGGGGATAAGCCAACTGGGATTCTGTATGGGTCCACTAAAGGATTTCATTTCCCCCCTTCCTTCGGAATAAAATTCCCCTCAAGGGAGAGTTGTTTCTGCAGACAGAAGTTCACCCTTTCTTTCAGCCTTCATTTTAACCACATGACCTCATATGAAACACAGAGAATTAACCTTAGCAACGGCGTTTACAGAGCGAGCTGCAAGGAAGGCCCTACAAGCCATTTTATCCATCTTGAAATGCAAGTGGCAGATCTGGAGACACACAAGGCACAGGTAACCGGCAGTGGGGACCACAGCTGAGGAACCCCGGTAGGAGACCTGGCAACTGACCTCTATGCTACACAGGAAAGCGTGAGAGCTGTGGCGAATATGGCATGTAAACCCTGCTGATGGCTGACAGGGAATCTGTTGTTGTGGTCCTTATGTCTGGGAGAGACTGAATGCCTCCCATTACCACTCATACTGGAGGTACGATTCACAGAGGCCAAGCGTCTCAAGATGCTGTGACGAGACCGTTACAGTCACGGTCATCTTTTCACTGAGAAACGCTGAGTAAAGCAGGGACCAAGGGTCATAATTTGGTATCGGACTGCTAGTCACTGCCCTAAAGCCTTCAGCTGGGGATCTTCTGGTCTATCCTAAAGCAATTCCCTCCAGTGCCGGCCTCATTTGTCTCTGCTGCATCAGTACCTTTATCAGCTGGCTGCAACGGACACAGCTGCCGGGCGCTGTTCTCAAACACTGTGCTTAAGTTACCCTGAACTGTGTATGGTGACTTGGTGCCAGGTTAAAACTGCCAACAGCTTAGGTATAGTGGGCTCTTGTGAAAATGCCACCCTAGGGGCTGGGACACCAACTTCCACAGAGACAGGTGACATAGCCTAGCCAATCAGTGTGGTGCCATATTACCATTGTTTTCGTTGGCTTCACAGGCTGCAGTTTCACTACATAATGGCAGAACTGACTATTTTCCAGTAAGGGAGAGTAGAACAGACTCTGGAAACTTAGAACACATGTACACACGTACACACGTACACACACACACACACACACACACACACACACACACACACTCCTAGGCCAGCCTTAACCTCTCAGCCTCCTGCCTCAGCTCTGGGTGCTGAGATTATAAATGTGTTTCATCACAGCCAGCTTAGTGTTTGCTTTTCTACTGATTTTTCCCCACCCTGCACCCCAACACTGAGGATATAACTCTGGTTTCCAGATGCTAGCCTACATCCTCAACCTGTTGTTGCTGTTTTATTTAAAACATGTATTATCATGTGTAGGGGGTAGGGAGGGAAGGAGGGAAGGACGGAGGGAGAAAGGGAAGGACGGAGGGAGGGAGAAATATGTAGTCTTATGCACTAGGTTCCTTTGCTTGCTGAACCATCTTACCAGCCTCCCCCACCACACACACACACAGCCTTTCATTTTACCATAAGACAGGGTCCAGCAGTTTTCTAAGCTGGTCTTGAACTCCTAGATTCTACAATCCTCCTGCTTCAGCCCCCCAAGTATCGACGACAGCAAAGTACGTGTCACCACACTCAGACAAAAGTATCTTACTCTTTCCTTTTCTTTTGACAGAGCCCACGGCTTCCTCATTCTCAGGAAGGTGCTCTTCCACTGAGACATCTACTTCTAGCCAGCTAGCTCTGGCCTTTCCTTAATGGAAAAGTCTGCCAAATTTCAACAGAAGTAAATTAGAAACTGAATGAGATTATCACAAGTTATACTGGGCCTGTCTAATAAACTACTATGGCACTGAAGAAACCATTAACGTGAAAGAGCTGTCACTGGGCCACTCAGTCATCTGCCTCACAGGGGAACTTACTTTCCCATCTCAAGATTGGTTTTAAAAGTTTTGCCCCTCTGGATCACCAGGAACCTAATATGCCTTGGAAAATTCCATGTCACAAAAGTACTAGAAGTCACTCAGTGGCCACAACCGGTATCGAATAAGGACGTCAGGCACTGGCAGGAAGGGGCACCTATCTGGTGGCGGGGCACCTATCCGGTGGCACAGTCTTGTAAGTCTGTGGGCAGCACTTTGGTATCATCGCCAACCCCTAAACTGTCCTGGTAGACTGAAGCTTCAGTCCCCAGAGGATAAGAAACAACACTGGCTTATTCTAAGCAGAAAAAATACTTGCTGGAAAACGGGAGAACACAGTGTTTCTTTCCTTAATGAACAATAAGACAAGGGTCATGATTTGGACAAACAGCCCAGAGGCCTATGAGTAGAGGTTTAAAATTTGGGGCTGGATGTCAGTAACGACTACAAAATAAGAACACCATAGCTGAATTATACCTTTAACCCTTTATTATACCATTATCTCTTTAATTCCAGCACTTGAGTCTGAGGGGAGCTTGGTCAACACAGCAAGTTCCAGGTCAGCCAGGGCTACCAAGTGAGACTGTCATATTTATGTCAGAGAAATAAATATTTTGAAGGTGATTAAAATTCCCAGGAAAGAAAGTAAAGACAGAGACAGCTCCGAAAGTTTTTTTTTTATGTGTTCATAATGTATGAGAAAATTTTCAACCAAGAATGAACACAGCAAGATTTGTAAAGGGGGGACTCTGCTCTGCTAGGGTCTACACAGACTCCTCAGAGGTGCGTGCACTGTTGGGGAGACCATGCATGATGTTGTCAAGTTAACAGGAACATGCGATTTGCTATGTTCAGAGATGGAAACTGGATAAGTCACATATACTCTACATTCAGTTTGTAAGTCATCTAAAAATGACTCAGAGGGCTCCGGACAAAGCTCAGTCATAGTGATTGCCTAGAATGTGCGAGGCCCTGGGCTTGACTCTACCACCTGAGCATGCGCACACTCACACGACACATGTATGTGCACACTCCTCCCCAAACAAAGACACCAAAAAGTGTTGCAAAAATGAGCGGAAGAGCAAACAAAACAAGACCTCATCATGTCTGAATATAAAAATGGATCAATCCATCTTTAATGTCTCAACTAGAAATAGCGTTCATGATTTTTTGAGATCTCAGATAATACTGGTGCCCCATACGCTAATCAAAACTTAGAGAATTTCAACAAGAAAAACTTAAGTCTGAGTAATTAAAACAGAACCATACACACACACACACACACACACACACACACACACACGTATGTGTATTTCATGCAGTTCAGGCTGGCATAGTATATATGTATATATTATATCAACGGATATATATTTATATATAATATATTTTAATAATCTTTGATTTTTTGGACAATTTTAATGTAGCTCAGGCTGGGTTTGAATTAGCAATTACACAGCCTAGAATGATCCTGAACTTGCAATTCTTCTGCCTCTACCTCTCAGGTGTTGGGATTAGAGCTGAATACAGAATCTTAAAACTGGAAGAAGTTGACTTACTTTACCTGTCCATTCATCAGACAGGATCAGAAGTCAGAGAGAGGCAGTGTCTGAGATGATGTCACTCCAATATGAAACTGTCACCAGTAGGGCTGCGCTCTGAACTGGTTTCTTTATTTACTCCCTCCCTCTCTCTCTCTCCTCCCTCCCCCCTCACACACACACACACACACACACACACGCACGCACGCACGCACACACACGCACACACACACACACGCATGCATGCATACACACACACACTGTGACCACCATACTGTCTATGTAAGAACAGTCTGTCTCCTTTAAAGAAATAGAGATTTAAGAGTTCAGAAAAGTGTGGAGCCTTGGTGGCGCATGTCTTTAATCCTAGCACTCAGAAGGCAGAGGTAGGCATGTTTCTGTGAGCTCCAGGTCAGCCTGGTCTAGGAACCAGGGTAGCCAGGGCTACACAGAGAAACTGCGTCTCAAGAAACTAAAGACATTCCAAGGGTAACTGAAGCCTGCTGTGCACTCCTGTTTTTAAAAAGAGCTGCGAGGGCTGGAGAGATGGCTCAGTGGTTAAGAGCACTGACTGCTCTTCCAAAGGTCCTGAGTTCAATTCCCAGCAACCACATGGTGGCTCACAACCATCTGTAATGAGGTCTGGTGCCCTCTTCTGGCCTGTAGACATACACGCAGAAAGAATATTGTATATATAATAAATAAGTAAATATTTAAAAAAAATTAAAAATAAAAAAATAAAAAAATAAAAAGAGCTGCGACAAATCCCAGCGTCAGAATATGCCTCTCCACGCCCAAGACCCTCGCTTAGAACCCTGCCATCGAGGAGAAGGGCTTAAAGAGTCAAGAGATGACATGAGAAATCCGGAGTGCTAGAGCCCTGAGATGTCCCTGGACCAGAGAAATGCCAGTACACCTCACTACAGGAGAAGAGGACTCGGTATTGTGCCCGAAGCCCCTGAGCTGAAGCATGGGGCTTAGTGAGAAAATCATATGGATGCCGTCTCAAGTCATCCACAGAGGAGGAAACAGAACTGCTCTTCCTTCCATGTGAGCAACCACAGTTTTTTCCAGAAAGAATCACTGGTCTGGAAAGCTCTGGTAACACGTATGACCGAATACCCAGCAGGTGTTCACAGGTCCAGCTAAGTCTGCAGCTGGCAAGTCCACCAACCCCACAGACTGGGCACAGCTTTGCTTATTACTGACACCATGCATCCTGCATGAACAGCTAAGAATGGGCAGACAAGGAGAGGATTGCCATTGCCACAGAAAATACGACACCATAAAAAGAATATGAGAAAACAATGAGAAACAGATTATTAAATTCTCAGGGACTGAGCAAAAAGAACTAGGGAGGAGAAACAAAGTCACTGCAGATTAAATATGGCAAGCTTTAAGCCAATTATAAAAGATCAAAGACAACAAGAAAGGGGAGGAGTAGCCTTACAAGTGACTGAGATAGGAGGCCTTGGGAGAAATATGGCCATGGGAGAATCATTACGGTTTACAGCTAAAGTAATCTAGGGGTGACTTTAGCATGAAATTCACTAGGAACCGCCACCCCAGGCAACTCACAGGGACAGAAAACAAAAGTCTCTTTTATTTTTTAAAAGGCATACAATCCCAGAGGGAGGAAACTACCAGGCTGGCACAGAGGAAACTGACAAAGAAAGATGCCAGCATCTCCAGCTGTATCTTAGATTTCCATGTCACCATGGCAGGAGCCCTCACCGAATGCCACCAGAGTTAAAGGTAAGGAAAAGGGTCTTGTGGCATTGGTACAGCACCAGCCTTGAAACATAATGATACTATGTCCCTAGTAGCCATCCGATGTTTGAGCCGGGTATGACAGCACATGCCTGTGGTCGCAGTTACCTGGGAAGCTTGAGCCCCTAAACCTGAGGCCAGACGGGGCAACACCGTGAGGCTCCATCTCTTCAAAGCAAAACCAATGATCAGACACTGCCTTCCATCTTTCAAACATGTACATAATATATTTCAGTCATAGTTGCCTCTCATTACCCTGTCCCCCTCCCACTCCCGATAATCCACTTCCTCTCTCCCAGGTAGCCGCCCCCCGCCCCCCCCCCTACATTTAATGCCTTCTTTGTTTTAGATGAGCCAGTGAGTTTCACTCACGAAGAGCCCTTCCTCCATAGTGCCAATCAGGACCCCAAGGTTTACCAAGAGAACCCATGTCTAAAGCTGCTGGCGGAAGTGGGGTTAATTTTGAGTCTCTCCTCTTTAACATTCTCTGAAATTTAAAAATCTAAGTTCCAAGTGTTCTGTCCCTAACCCCCTCCCCGCCAGTATCTGAGAGGGTGGGGAGCCAGTCGGAATCCAGAAAGGTGCCCAGCACAGGAGGGATGCGGCATTAACAGGAATGTACTTTAAAGCCCAGGGCACTGGACTCCACCCAAGTCCTTGCAGTGGTGATGGAGAGCCCAGACACCCAGCTCTTTCCTTTAGCTGGAGACTGAGCTTGTGTTAAGTAGGCACCCCACTATTGAATTATAGTCCCTGCTCCCCAGATTCCACTTTTACTGTGACTACCTTATTCAGCCTACTGTGTTTTGGTATGGGGACACCCTAACTGAAGGCAGCAGAACTAGAAAAGCAGGACCAAAAAGGTACCCATCCCACTGGCACATGAGGTTCAGGGTAAGGCCTGATGTGGAACACGCTCTTTCCTTAACAAGACTGTACAGAACGCTGATAGGGATGGCAAAATGCCTATGGGATTCCTGAATTTACAGAAAAAGAAAACTAAGGTATTCGTAACATACCACTCACTAAAAAGATATCTCTCAGGAATGAAAGGAGAGGGCTGGGGGGATGATTCAGTGGTTAAGAGCACTGGCTGCTCTTTCAGAGGACCTGGGTTTGATTCCCAGCACCCACACAGCTGCTCATAACTACTGTGACTCCTGCTCTGGGGATTCAATGTTTTCTTCTGGTCGTGGCAGGCATCTGGCACATATGTGATACACACACACACATACATGCAGACAAACGTTCAAACACATAAGATAAAATAATAATAAAATCAGCAATAAAACCAAAATTAGTAATAAAAAGGGGTTAAAGAGACTAGAAAAACAGAGTTTTGAACACCAATCATTTTTCTTATCCCTGCCCTTGGATACAAACCGTTACCTGGTGAATCCCAACTACTACTGTAGACACAAAGACCGGAGTCATGGAGTCTAGCATGGCTGCATTCCGTCTGTGCTGTGACACCCACCCCAACGCTGCCACTCAATACACATGTGACCTCCAGCAAGTTATAGAATCTCTATTTCCTCCTAAGTGGAAAGAGTAGTTCCTATTTTACAGAGTTGTTGTAACGGTTAAATGAAAATAATAAATACCAAAGCAGCCCAGACAACCCCTGCCACAAGGCAGACACTCAGTGAAAAAGCAAGCTGGTCGTGTTAAAATTATTAACACCTCCGGAAACCGAACACCAGAGTTGGAAATTAAACCAAGGACACATCTGAGAAGGAAAGAATGAAGCCAACAGGATGAGGAAAATGTGATTCACACCGCGCGGGTCCTCGGTTCGAGCACATCACTTCTTCCTGCCACCATGACTCCTGGCGACGAACACTAGTCTGAGAATGACATTTCTCGGCTTAATCACACTCCTTAAGCTTTGTTCTGTTTTTCCTCCCAGCCCTATTCAATTTCCCACCGCTTCTCGATGCAAGCCTTTGTTCCCTGTCAAAATCCCCTCCACTGCTGTAAATAATCTCTCTCCCTCTTTTATATTACCTTTCAAATATTTATAGACTGTTATTCTCCTTCCCTCTGAGTCGTACATCATTTTTGTTGCCCTTCTCCTGGATTCGCCCTAGTTTATCTACATCTTTTAGAGAAAAACAAACCCAGGTGCTTCATGATGAAAAGAGCACACCCAAAACTAACAGCTAATAGCCCCAACCAACACGGCCTCTTATCCAATGACACACACACACACACACACACACACACACACACACACACACACACAAATTCTTTGATGTGCCACTGACTCCTTTTCTCCAATAACTCATAATTTCATCTCTGAGATAACTCAGGAGAGAGTGATAAGGGAGCTGGAATGATGGGGCACCACAAGCCAGCAGCCCCTGGAGTGGGATGCTGGGGGAAGGTCCCCTCCTGCTAATGAGAAATTATGTGTGCTGTCCGCTACTTCTGCTTGTTAACTCCGGGCCACCTCCTGCATTTGCCGCTGCATGCGCTGAGCAGCACCCATGAGACCACCTTTTGCTTGGCTTGGCCTTAAAGGAAAGGAAACCGAACAACGTTTTATTTGCAAATAAGCCCAGGTTTTGTTAAGTGATAAAAAGAAAACTATAACTAAACAAAATTTGCTCACAACAGGCTGCCAAGTCAACAGCCCCTTTCTCAGTGGAAGACTCTGCAACACATCCAGTTCAGTTTCTCCGCATTTCTTCTGGACAGTGACTGTGCCACATGCCTGTAGCACGTCTGTGTGGAGGCCCTGCTTCTTACTCTCGAGGGTGTGGTCTTATGTGTGCCTTCCATCTCAGCCGTGAGGCCAGCAAGGTCGTAGGGTGCTCCCCTGATAAACTGAAGCTAACCCCAAACCTCAGAATACTGAGCTGTGTGGCTGGACAACACCCCTTGAGCCCTTTAGAAACATAAAAAATATGGCTAACACCACACACATATCAGTGGAGTTGCAAAAAAAATAAATAAATAAAAAAGCATAGCCACAAGAAGGGAGAAGCTGACTTACATTTTAATGTGAGAACTTAATATGTTTAGTACAGTTGAATGTGATGGAGTGTAGAGACTTGGTCTGTTTATAGTCCTTATCTAGGAATATAACAATTACTGCTCACATAACTTAATGTCTTAAATTTTGGTTTTGATTTACTTACTTTTATTTTCTGTGTACAGATATTTTGCCTGCACTGCCTGTGGATGCCAGAGGAGGGCATTGGATTCCTTGGAACGGGAGTTACAGATGGTTGTGAGCCATCATGTAGGTGCTGGGGGTTATACCTGGGTCCTTGGGAAGAGCAGCCAATGCCCTTAACCACTAAGCCATTTCTCCAGTGCTCTCAGGCAGCTTAATTTTCACAAAAACCGGCTGACACATCACAATCACGCTCCTTCAGCTGCCTGTAGCAAGAACTCATCTGAAGTGCATGTGTTCTAGGTCTTGTTTTTATAGTTCATCATATTCTGCAAACTCATTTTTTCACAGCTATATTATATTTGATGAAAACTGCATATTCTAAGTATCGTGTGAAAACTATAGGTAGGCTAACAAATTCAGGAAACAGTTACTGTATTCACTTGCACAAACCAATGAAGTAGCCTTTCTCAATCAGAGAGGTAAGAAGGCCTTTAGAAATCATATCTTAGATTCTTCCAATGATAGATCTTCCTCTCCAGACAAAAACTTATCAAAATAACAGCAAAATTATTTTCCTGAGTGTCTGCCCTCTTCAAGACCTGCGGTCATGCATTTATGACCATGGTGTTCTCAGAGAGGACCCCGGCATTGTATCTGCCATGGTGACAACACTCCTTCCACATTAATGAAAAATTAACTTTAGGTCAGGCGGTGGTGGCGCACACCTTTAATCTCAGCACTCGGGAGGCAGAGGCAAGCGAATCTTTGTAAGTTTGAGACCAGTCTTGTCTACAAGAGCTAGTTCCAGGACAGGCTCCAAAGCTACAGAGAAACCCTGTCTAGAAAAACCAAAAAGAAAAAAAAGAAAAAAAAGAAAAGAAAAAAGAGAAATCAACTTTAAAATAGCTGAATACAGCATGTTTCCAAGGGCTGTGGCTTGTGGTAGCCATGGGGTCTCCAACTGCATGCCAGAGTTGCATGGAGAGACTTTGACAGCCCTGGCCAGCACAGTGCCTGCAGCTGCCACTCGACTTTCCTATATATGTAAAAATAAATAAATAAATAAAATAGCTGAATAACTTGAATAACTGCATGGCCAGAATAAGGTTAGTCTCTATTAAGCAGAATATCTGACTAAGCAGACCCTTTTTATGATCTACAGTTGAGGAGCTAACCAACTTCAACTGAAATAGACTTTTTAAAAAATTACTCAAATCTCTAAAATGTCTAACTTGAATTATGCTGACTCCACATGAAGTTAATGTTCTGGGCTTCCTCCACTTTGCAGACATTAGCTCTCTCCTATGATCAGCTACTTGCTTCATGTCTCCGTCACTGGCCATATGGTGCGGCCTGAGCATTATCTCTAGACCACACATACACAGGGCTACCTCCTTGTCATTATTCCCTAAATAATACTGAAAAATAACCCTTCTCGCAGTACTTGGAGTTGAACCCAGACCTTGTAGACAACAGGCAAACACATAAGCTACACCCAGGCCATTGTTACCACTATTTATACAGCATTTACACAGTGTCAGTTACTGTGAGCCCCCTAGAGAAGACTCAAAGGACTTGAGAGTCCAGTGGTTAATCTCACCAAGGAGCTTTAGAACCGCCTGGGAGATGATGGGCCTCTGGGCATACTTAGGAAGGGTTACACTGATTAGGTTACCGGAAATGGGAAGACATGCCCACTGGGGGTAGCGCTATTCCTTACTCAGGGATCCTGGGTTGTATAAAAAGGAGCAAGCGAGTTGAGCAAGACAGTCACAGAAGTCTAGAAGTCTGCTTCTTGACCCTGGATGCAATGTGAACAGCTAACTGAAGCTCCTGCCATCGTGAAGTCCCTGCCACCACTCACATCCTGAGCCAAAATGAGCCCCTCCTTCCTTAAATTGTTTTTGTAGGTATATTTTATCACAACAAAAGAAAGGTGACCAATGCATTTAAGGTGACTTGACCCTCCTCGAATTTAAAATGGGTTGGGGGATGTGAACCCAATCCCCTAGGCTAGCAGGACATAGCTATGCATCTACTCACTCCTCAGTGTAGCTCCACCACAGCTACACACCAAACAGAAGCACTGGAACTGTGAATAGCAGATAGTTATATTATGATTCATAACAGTAGCAAAATTACAATTCTGAAGTAGCAATGAAGTAATTTTATGGTCAGGGGGTCACCAGAATATGAGGAACCGTATTCAAGGGCTGCAGCATTAGGAAGGTTGAGAACCACTGTTCTAGACTGTGAAATGATTCAGTCATTGATTGATATCTTTAACTTAACTTTAAATCTGCTGCAGTTAAAACTGAACTAGGAGTTGAAGTTGAATAAAAAACAAAGAGCACATTGCTGTAGCCTGTCTTGGACCATTTTCACTGGCCTGGCTAAAATGGTCTAATGAGAACTGGAAGTGGTGGTCTGGAGAGACGGCTCAGTGATTAGCAACACAACACTGGCTGTTGTTGCAGAGGGCAAGTTCAATTCCCTGCATCCAATGGTGGCTCACAACCATCCGTAACTCCAGCTCCAGTGAATGCAACACTCTCTTCTGGCATCAGCAGGTTCTACATGCACATGGTACACATACATACAATGCAGGCAAGCAGGCAGGAAGGCATGCATGCACACACACTCACATACAAATTAGAAATAAATCTTGAAAACGATTTAAAAAAAGCTGCATCTTTTGGTCCTTTGATTGCCTTTCAGAACACTCAGTCCTAGAAAGTTTTCATGTAGGGAATATTGCAACTCTTATTACATAGGGTCAATTTTTATGACCAGTAGGAAACTCCACTATGCTAAGAGGAGGGATACAAGTTGGGCAGTGGTGGCTCATGCCTTTAATTTCAGCACTTGGGAGGCAGAGACAGGCAGATCTCTGTGAGTTTGAGGCCAGTCCGGTTTACAGAGAGAGTTCCAGGACAGGTTCCAAAGCTACAGAAAAAGCCTGTCTTGGGAGGAAAATAAGGAGAGAACAAATGAGAAATGGGCAAAGGACACAAAGCACAGGCATGGATGGTTCACTGAAAAAAAAATTCACATGATGCTTAAAATATAGTGTCAGCTGAGAGGGCACTTCAAGCCTCTGCTGCCTCCCACCTCCCCTGTAAGTGGACGGAGCTGCTTCTATCTTGAAAGTCATCACCTTCAGGCCACACATATCAAGCGTGCCATCTTCAGTATGACATACTTGGGGTAGCCAGGAAACCACTCTGCTCTAAAGGGTTCACATAATCAGATCCCAGAAAATCCAGGGTCATCCCTCCTTCCAAAAATCTTTGCTTAATGTTGTCTACCAAGTCTCGCTTGACATTCAAAGTTAACATCTTCCCTAGATTGAGATTGGGAAGAGCTCATTTTCCTTTAAAAAAAATGTGTATGTGGGGGTATATATATGTGATGGGACACCTGACACACATGCTAGGAACTGAACCCCGATCCTCTACAAGAACAGCGCACGCTCCTCATCACTGGCCCATCTCTCTAGGACACACTTCTTCCTGATTTTTTTTTTTTTTTAGGAATGAGAGTGTCTCCCTATTTAACTCAGACTGGTCTCCAGTTTGTGATCTTCCTGCCTCAGCCAATGCCAGGATCAGGGCAAAGTTCGGCTACACCAAGCCTTTAAGCACCCTTCATTCCTCTGACTAAACTGAAATATAACTGTTCACCGTTCAGTCAGGCAGAGCCCAGAGAAAAGTTTAATTCTGGAGCTGCCGAGGCAGCCACTGTCTGGAGGGAGTGCCACACATCACAGCTACCCAAATGACAGGTAACCTCATCTCCAAAACAACCTCCTACCCCATGCTTCCTGCCTCTACTGCCATGCCACCACCTGTCCACGCAGCTCCCCAATGAGCCTTCCCATAAACCTCTGCTCCCACCTGGCTCCTAACAGCCACACTCAGCGGCAGAGATCTTAGATATGAGTAAATCACCCACGTGCTCACTGCTTCAACACTCCAGCGACTTTCCATGGCAACCTAATAAAATCCCCAGCCTCCCCTCAGTGGCCTACACAGTCCAGGGTGATGCAGGCCCACGAATGTCACCCTGTTCAAGCCACTGCAGACACTGGCCACCTGCCTGCTGTAAGCAGTTTTGCCTTGCTTTCCTCTCCATCGTAAATGCTTTCCCAAAGACCCTGACTAGAACAACTCATCATCCCTGAGAACTAGCCCCAGCTCATTCTTCTCAGAGAGGCTTTTCTCTGTCTGAGCCACACTATTTGAACAGCTAGGGTGCCATCCATCCCACCCACTCCCTTCTCTTCATAACACCCCTTCATTAAAATATCTCGATTATTACTTACCAAATCTTTCCACCCCTGGAAAAACATAAGCTCAATGAGAGAGAAGTGTTTCATGCAAAGCTATGTACCACACACTTGAGACAGCCTGCTCAGTGAATATTCCTTTAATAAATAAAGTGGAGAAACCTAGCAAAGGTAAAGGAGGGGAAATCTGTGCAGATGGCAGACTCAGCAGGTGCAGATTTACTTTAGCAAATACTTACTGGTGCTTCGTGAACACAGGCCACTCCACTGACTTAACGCATGGCCTGTGGATTCTGGACACTCCAACCCTCCACATACACACACACACACACACACACACACACACACACACACACACACACACACCTTGAGCTCCGAGTTAAGGGAAAGTACAAAGAGGGAATAAGGGTGGAAATCAATACCGAAAGTCATGTGTTAGTACACAATGAACTGACCTGACATTTGGCTGGATGAAGCAATAGCTAAGAATTCTTACTGCCAATAAACATCAGAAAATCTGCTATAACTATAACACTGAATCAATATTTTCTTTTGACAACAAGCCAGCTATTTACAGTCTACTTTAAAAGTCACTTACCCATTTTGCTCTTGAAAGTATGCTCAGAGTCTGTAAACTAAGACCAGATTAGCAATTATGAAGTCGGTCCGCAGGTGTAAGAGACTTAACTGGGTTTGCAATGTAATTTGTTCAGCAACAGCGATCAATGTTAATGTGAATTTTCACAAGGGCATCAAAAACAGTCTGTGAATTTAATTTTTTTGTCAGGTGAAGAGCAGACAGCTCAGATGGAGGCAGGAACACAGCAATACCCTTGCGTCGGTTTGTGAAAGTCACGAAAGGTGTCTAATTAACCAGAAAAAGCAGCTAGAGCCACAGAGGGCCAGACTTCCGGTCTATTTCCCCCCCCCCCCCCGCCTTCATGTATGACCGACTGCATCCCTAGGCTCAGGGTCCAGGTCATCTGACCAAGGTATGACACTCATCACTGCATGAGTGCACACCTCCTCCCACACCCCACAAACCTGCTCTTTGAGAGATCTGAGTCTCCCCTACCCCAGAGGAATTCAGAAAGAGAACAGACCCAGAGAGATACAAAGAGAGAAGGCAATGACATGGTAAAAGTGGGGACTCGGAAGAAATAAACAAAATGGATGCAGGCGGATTAAAAGTGTCCTAACGCATGGATGGCTTACAGGTGATTTCACAGCCTGTGATGCTGGGAGGAAGAAAGCAGAGCTGGTCCAAGGGCTTTCCAGCTAAGCTAGCAGAGAGCCAAGTTTCAGTGAGGGAAGTTCTGGAGATGGACGGTGGTGATAGCCTAACACATCAGAAAAGAGTCAATGCGGAACTGGAGACGGTTCCGTGGGTGGAGTACTTGCTGCTCAAGTGTGAGGACCTGAGTTCGGATCCCCAGGATACACACACAGCTGAGCACATATGTAGCAACATATGTAATCCCAGGGGAGGAAGGCAGAAGAGTTCCCAGAAGCTCAAAGGGCAAATTAGCGAGGTGCACACAGGGACAAACAAGAGGCCCTGCCTCAAACAAGATGGCAGGTGAACACCAACACCCAAAGCTGTCCTCTGACACATGGAACACACACACCAATAGAAAATTAATTATTGTAGCATAGCTTAAATTGCAGTGCAGTCTGTGATAAGAGCTTTTCTTAAAGTCAGTTAATAAAAACAGGACAAAAAGGCATTTACGAGACCAAAATGGAAGAAGCTGAGAGGGTGAGCAGGACCTTCAGCTAGTGACAACAGGGAGAGGTGATCCGGGGCTCCAGGCAACCACTGAGACAGAAGAGGGAGATGGTGGGAGAGGAGGAGCCTTGGGATTCCACAGGCTTCCTGTCACAACAACGGCAAGACTCCACCGCCTGAGCAGGACACCGAGTGTCACCATTCAGACAAAGTTCTACAACAGCAGCAAGAAATTCTGGGTCCTTGTGACTTAACCTCACCCAAAGATAACATGAAGGACAGTCAATTCCACCGACTCTCTGGTCCTCAGAGAGGCACAAGCTGGGTTTTAGCACCTGCTATATCTGCCAGAAGAAAGGCATCGTATCTCTTTGGTTTTTATTATTATTATTTTCATTACTTCATGGGACTAGAAACCTAACCCAAGGCTTTGTACATGTACATGTTAAGTAATTGCTCCCCCACTGAACTACAGCCTAAATTCCTTTAAAAACAAACAAACAAAAACCCTTAAACCAGGAGCTTGCTAAATTATCAGTGCTGGCCTAGAACCCCCCACATTCATCCCTCGTCAGCCCCTCACTCTACCAGACACCCTCAAAACTGCAGGCCTATGCCACCAGACCCAGTTTTTATTTCTTTATTTAAAAAGACTGAACGCTTCATACACTGGTTGTGGGAACGTAAGAGTGCACCTCTATAGAAAAGTCTAGCAAGACCTCCAAACGTCAGGCACAGAGTTACCAGAAGACTCAGCAACTTACTCCTTAATGTACAACCAAGAGAACAAGACACACATTTAAACAGAATGTGTTGTGACCGAGGAAGGCACCTGCTATAAGCCTCTGGCCTACACACACACACACACACACACACACACACACACACACACACGCTCTTCACACATGTGGGTTCCGGGGATTGAACTCAGGTCATCAGGCTTGGTAGCATGTGCCTTTACCTGCTAAGCTATCTCACCAGTCCTAAATTTTTAACCGTTTAAGAAAATTTTAAATTCTATGGAAAATACAAACTGGAAATCAGTGCTTTTTTACCCTGTGTCTATAGGTGAGTCCATGATCACTCGTGTTTTAAAACACAACTTAACCTCCACTTATGATTCATTCTGCAAAGGTTTACTGACTGCTGACCACAAAGCCAGATACTGGATCAAACGAGTGGATGCAATCCTCAGCCGTAGTGTTGGGTTTTTGTTTTTTGTTTTTTGTTTTTTCACAGACAGGTGTGAACGAGTTAAAATGCTTATGTGCTTGATAAGGTGTCATACAATTTACTTGTGACCTTAAGTTCTGTATTTAAACGTTTCGTGACTTTCAACATTCTTTCCAGGCAAAGACAAAATGAAAGGTTACCATCTCTGTAGGATACCGTTGTAACTACTAAAATACTAGCCAGAGGATTCGCATGAGGCCAATACAGTTGTCAGATACGACACGGAAGCAAACTGGCCCTAAACAAAAGAGATCAAGCCTGTTTACCACAGGGCACGGATGGGCAGCACCATTTAATGTTTTCTTTCAATTCAGCCTCTCAACCACTGCCCCCATAAGGAGTTTTGTTCTGTTGGAAAGTTTGGAAACTTCTTTGACTCCGAAAGCAAAATTTAATAATATTTTTATCTAAAGGCTTTTAGCTACTTAACATCGTTTCCGATTCTATTTTCGACTGAGAGTGGTCCTTAGTCATATAAGCCCAACTTACCCAAATCTCCAGATGAGCTCCCCATCAGTCTATCTAAGCTACTGTTACAGCCATCTGAACGAGGTGGCCTCCTCCTTACGTAGCTGAAAAACTGCAGAAAAAACTGAAATGGGATTGTCAATTTCTATGACCCCAGAGAGGGAGTTAACAATGAAGAGACACTGTGTAAAAAAAAAAAAAATGTAGTGGTGGATCCACAGAGTGCATGGCACCATGAGCGGATCTGAACATGTATCACACGGGTGATGGGGATGTCACGGCACAGGTTCATTAACGAGCCTGCTACTTTGACAGGGGAGTTAGCTATAATGGGGAAGCCTACACCTGTGACGGGCCACAGGATATATGAAAATCCCTAGGCCATTCTCTCCATCTTGGGGCAAACCTAAAACTGCCCTTTTAAAAAAAAGCCTATTTTTCTAAAGAAAAAAAAAAGCGCAAATAATCCATAATCCATTGTCTTTACTTGCTAAATCACGAGCTCTTTCTGGAAAAATATGCGCAGGTCATTCTATCTTCACACGGCTACAGTTCAGGTCAGAGCACCAGCTGCTGAAGAGACGTGCAGAAGGATCCTTTCTACGTTAGACACAGACCCAGCTGGGAAAAGAAAGGGAATCCGGGCCACTGGGCTCCACACAAGCAGGAGCTGAGCAAGGCCCAGACAGTAGGGTGGAGCTTGATCTGGGGGAGGGTGGGGATGTGTGTGGATGGAAGTCCAGGGTGCTCCAGAAGGGAGAGCCCCGGGGAGATAACATTCAGGTCCTCACAAAGGCCATGCATGCAGAAGCCAGTGCTCTACAATGCAGCCCTTCATCTGACAGCTGTGCAGCCAAGGAGAGAAGCAGAGCTGGGCAGGGCTCAGGGAACGCCGTGGGTAAAACGGTATCCACGGACACGGGAGCAGAGCTGCACAGGGCTCAGGGAATGCCGTGGGTAAAACGGTATCCACGGACACGGGAGCAGAGCTGCACAGGGCTCAGGGAATGCCGAGGGTAAAACAGTATCCACGGACACAGGAGAAGAGTTGTGCAGGGCTCAGGGAATGCCGTGGGTAAAACGGTATCCACAGACACGGGAACAGAACTGCACAGGGCTCAGGGAATGCCTGGGTAAAACGGTATCCACGGACACGGGAGCGGAGCTGCACAGGGCTCAGGGAATGCCGTGGGTAAAACGGTATCTACGGACACAGGAGAAGAGTTGCGCAGGGCTCAGGGAATGCAGAGGGTAAAATACTACCCATGGAGGACACCAGTGGGTAGCACTGGCTGAAAACTTATAGAAAAAAAAAACTCAATTTACCCTAAAATTCCAAAGATGAAATCGTAGGAAAAATGTTGTAATTGCTATTTTAAGTCACTGTCCTTTAAAGCCCCTCAAAAAATGTTCTTTCCCAAGGTGCCCTCCAAACTGGGAAGGAGCTATGTGCTGATCAGTGGTGGTCCTGCTGACATAAGAACCAAGAACAAACAGGGGATTTACTCAAAAGGCCGTTTTTACACGAATCCCCACCCAAAATAGCAAGAATCTTATAGACATGAGATCCACCTCATGAAACCTGTGTTAGTCCTAGCCAGTCCTTGACTAACTGCAGAGATCATCTCCTGATGTACGTCCTGACCTGATGTAGGCCCCAGTTCCTCATAGAAGCTTAGCCTGGTAAACCAATTTCCTTTGAAGTGTCCTGAAAACTCAGCTAAGTCTAGACAATAATTCTCGAGCTCTCTTACATTTGGCATTTTAAGGAGCCAAAAGATGATAACTGGGATTCAAGGACAGAGACAGAGAGAGAGAGACAGAGAGAGAGAGACAGAGAGAGAGATAGAGAGAGAGAGACAGAGAGACAGAGAGAGATAGACAGAGACAGAGAGAGACAGAGAGAGAGAAAGAGAGAAAGTTCACTTCATTTTACCAAGTGAGAGGCCATGCAAACACGAGACAGCAAGAATTTAATTTAATTCCAGGTTCCTAGGGAGCCAGGCTGGCAGACTTTACTCTGCCAGCCAGCACTATGCCTACCACTTCTGTCGGTCGCTAAGTCACTTCCAACTCTGCCCTCCCATATCTGTATAACGAACTTCTAAGCAATTAAGAATCCCAAGCCAGGCTGGAGAGATACTCAGTGGTTAAGAGCACAGATGCCTTGCAGAGGGAGGGTCAGCTGCAGAGGGAGGGTCAGCTGCAGAGGGAGGGTCAGCATTCAGCTCCCACATCAGGCAGTTCACAACTGCCTGTGACTCCACTGGGGCGGGGGGGGGGACCTGATGCTTCCAGGCCTCCATGAGTTTCTGCACTCATACGTGCCCCAGCCATATGTGTGTATGTATACATGTGTGTGTGTGTATAGACATATACATAATTACAAATAAAATATTTAAGAATTCCAAGCTGTATTAAGTGAAAAGGTTGTGTGTAAGCATTGTACTCTTGTATATGATAAGGGTCAGAAACTTTTACATGCAGCAAGTCTCACTGTTTGCTTGTTTGTTTATTGGGAGAGGGTTTCTCTATGTTAACAGTCCTGGCTGTCCTGGAACTCACTTTGTAGACCAGGCTGGCCTCTAACTCACAGAGATCCGCCTGCCTCTGCCCCACAAGCGCTGGGATTAAGGCATGCGCCACCACCGCCCAGTTACATGCAGCAAGTTTTATTGAAATGATACGTGAGGACTTGAGGCTGGACTCAAAGAACAATGACCTTTCACTGAAAACATTTAGTGTGTGTGTGTGTGTGTGTGTGTGTGTGTGTGTGTGTGTGTTTAAGCCAGAAGCTGGTGTGTATGTAAGCCAGAGGCTGGTATGTGCATGGGTATGTGTGTGTAAGCCAGAGGTTTGTGTGTGTGTGATTGTCTAAGCCCTAGGCTGTGACAATGTGTGTATATGTTTGTGTATAAGCCAGAGGCTGGTGTGTATGTGTGTGTGTGCGTGCGTGTGTGTAAGCCAGAAGCTGGTGTGTATGTAAGCCAGAGGCTGGTGTGTGCATGTGTTTGTATGTGTGTATAAACCAGAGGCTTAAAAAAAAAAACCAGAGGCTTGTATGTGTGTGCTTGTGTAAGCCTTAGGTTGTTTATGTTTGTGTATAAGCCAGAGGCTGGTGTGTGTGTGTGTGTGTGTGTGCGCGCGCATGCATGTCAGAGGCTGGTGTGTATGTGTGTATGTTTGTGTGTGTAAGCCAGAGGTTGGTGTGTATGTAAGCCAGAGGCTGGTGTGAGCATGTGTTTGTATGTATGTATAGGCCAGAGGCTTGTGTGTGTGTGTGTGTGTGTGCTTGTATAAGCTCTAGGTTGATGTGTATGTTTGTGTATAAGCCAAAGGCTGGTGTGCGTATGTGTGTATGCATGCATGTCAGAGGCTGGTGTGTGTGTGTGTGTGTACGTTTGTGTGTGTAAACCAGAGGCTGGTGTGTGTTTATGATTGTGTTTGTGTATGTAAGCCAGAGGCTAGTGTGTGTGTTTGATTAAGTCTGAGGCTTGTCGTGTGTGTGTGTGTGTGTGTGTGTGTGTGTGTAAGCCAGAGGCTGGTGTGTGAATGTGAGTGTAAGTCAGAGAGGCTAGTGTGAATATGAATGTAAATCAGAGGCTGGTGTGTTTGTATGCTTGTGTGTATAAGACAGAGGCTGATGTGTATGTGTGTGTAAGTCAAAGATGGGTGTGTGTGTGTGTGTGTGTGTGTAAGTCAGAGTCTGATGTGTGTGTACGCATGTTTGTGTATGTAAGCCAGAGTCTTCCTCTGTCACTCTACATTTTATTTTTGGAAGATTATTTTTACATATACAAGCGTTGTGCCTGTTTATATGTATGTATGCGCACCATCTGAGCATCTCATGTGCACGGGCGTTTTGCTTACAGAGATGTATGGACTCCATGCTTGTTCACAGTGCCCGCAGAGGTCAGAAGCGGAAATCAGATCCTCTGATACTGAAGATACAGAGGATTAAGAGCCACCATGTGGGTATTGGAAACTGAACCCTCATCTTCTCTAACAGTAGTGAGTACTCCTAACCACTGAACCATCTCTCCATCCCCTGCTTCATTTTTTTTTTTTTTTTGAGAGAGGGTCTCTTACTGAACTTGGAATTCGCTGTTTTAGCTAGGCTAGTCAACCAGGAAACTCCAGCGATCCACCTGTCTCAATCCCTTTCACAGTACTGGGTTAACAAACACACACCACCACACAGGACTTTTCCATGAGTGCTGGGGATCTGAACACAGGTCTTCATGCTTACGGAGCAAGCACAGTGTGCCATCTCCCTGGCCTCCTCTGAGTGCTTTATACTCTATAATAAATATTTAATGTTTAAATTTTGCTCAATTTAATTTAGAGCGTGTGTGTTTGGTTGCAAGTGCATGTATGCTACAGGTCATGTGTGGAGTCAGAGGTCAACATAAAAGAATCCATTCTCTACTGGGCGGTGGTGGCGCACGCCTTTACTCCCAGCACTTGGGAGGCAGAGGCAGGCAGATCTTTGTGAGTTCGAGACCAGCCTGGTCTACAAGAGCTAGTTCCAAGACAGGCTCCAAAGCTACAGAAAAACCCTGTCTCAAAAAAACAAAAAAAAAAAAAAAAAAAAAAGAATCAGTTCTCTCCTTCCCCTCTGGGTTCTAAACTTGGGTCCTCGGACTTGCACAACACACCATTTTAACCATTAAGCCATCTCACCAGACCACTACCTAATACTTGCTTGCCTGAGGTAAATGTTACTTTCAATGAATCTCTAAAATATATGTTATATATAATCTCTAAAATAGCAAGCTACCCAAGAGGTTGGCTTCCCTGTGCTGCCTAAAAGCTTCAAACCTCTCTCCGTTACTCTCTCTCCTCCCTCTCAATACAGTAGTTTAATTCTACTCCCGTTTCCACGTCCCTGGTGCTCCTATCCCGACTTGGTCCAGAAGTCATCAGTTGCAATGCAGACGTCTCATGATCAGCTCTGTGAAGGAGACTATTGCAATTCCTGTAGGCAGAGCTGAGCTGGCTGTCTCCTTGGGAAGGCAGAGTGAGCACCCAGACCAAGCCGGGCCCCCTACTTGGTCCCCAGTGAATGCGCACAGCACAGACTGGCCCAAACATCCCCTTCCCTTTGCCTGATGCTTCAAGATGCCACGAGGACCCTGAGGTTAGTCAGCTCCTGAGGCTAAACAGGAATCGGGTTGGGGTCCTCCTTGACCCTGATCCCTCTTCTGCACCCCTGGGCTCTTTTCTGTAAATCCCACCACCACTTAAACATTCCTTGCCAGAACGTCCCTGCTCCTATGAAGAGCCAAGTTTGAAAACTATTCTAAGTATTACTATGAGCATAAAAATCTAATAAAAAAGGTTTGGCCTTTTTATTTATTTTTTGGATTTTGGTGCCAGTTAGACTACCTTTCCCTAGGCTGCTGACACGTGGTGTGATTATCTCACAACTCTCCCTTCGCAGCTCCCAGACAGCACACAGTCTAAACTGTAGCCTCAGTAGCTGGGAGATAAATGCATTACTGTATCTCCTATGCCCCTCACTCCTTGGGATGTAATCCCGTCACCATACATTAGGACACTGTTACCTTTTCCTTTGTTAATTCAACAATCCACAGTGACAGAAACACAGACACACACACCTGCTTCTTGGAGGCCTGCTTACCTTATCCTTTACAGCCAGGACTCAGGGGAACACTCGCCCCTCAGGAGCCCTCTCGTTTTTTTGAGAGGGGAAACAGGAAGCCCAGCGTACCTGAGTAACTTGTCTAAAGTTGCACAGCTACTGACACGGGCTGAGTAATGCTATCCTGGTGGTTAAGCCCAGCAAACAGTGATTCATGAAAGCTTGATCAAAGTGGTACACAGTGCAAGGTTGGACTTCACGGAGCCATAGCAGACCCTAAAGATAAGCCGGGACTCTCAGTATGCACAGTAGCCTCCCCCTTACTCAAAGTTTCCTTTGCTGGGATTTCACTTACCGGAGAAGCAAGAATGGTCCAGAAGTATTACATGGAAAATTGCAAAAATAAACCAAAAATGTCAAATTATTTTATTCTAAATATGTTATTGGCAGTTACTAATACCTAATTTACAAATTAAACTTTGTCACAAGTATGTAGATATAGGAAAGCATAGTACGTGTTTGTGGGCATACGAATGTGCTTGTGTGTATGTGTCTGTGTGAGCACGTGCAAATGTGCAAGTGTGTCCCTGTGTTATCATGTTTGTGTCTGCATGTGTGTCTAAATGTTTCTGTATCTAAGAGTATGTTTGCATATGTGAATGTGTCTATGTGTTGTGTGTATGTGTGTATGAATGTGTACATGGGTATCTGAGTCTCTTTTTATATATACGGTATATGAGTATGTATGTGTTTATTTGTTTACATGTATATGGATTTGTTCCTTGTGTGCATGTGTATATTTGTGTGTATGTGTATATGTACGTATGCCTATCCATGTGCTTGAATATGTGGTTGTATGTGTACCTGTATGTGCTCGTGTGCCTTGTCTGTATGTGTGTATACTTGTGTGTATATATGTGCCTGTGTCTGTGGTTCAGTACTGTCTTCGGTTTCAAGCATTCACCTGGTTTTTGAAACCTATGCCCCACGGACACGGGGACACTTCTTACTTAATTGTCAGAAACTCCTGAACTCAAAAGAACACGAACAGATTTCTTAAGTACCCCCTGAATTCCAAACCAACACCATCAACTTTTTTATTTATTATGTGAGTGTGTGTGTGTGTGTGTGTGTGTGTGTGTGTGTGTGTGTAAATGCCACATGTGTACGTGGTACGTGCCCAGGGACACCAGAAAGGGGTATTGAATCTCCTGGAGCTGGAGTTACAGGTAATGGTGAACTGACAGGGAACCGCACTTGAGTCCTCTGGAAGAGTAACAAGTGCTCTCAAACCACACTAGCAACTATTTGAAGGACAGAAATACATTATTTGTTGCAGTAGCCCTGGATCATATGTGGCTACTGAATTTGTGTAGGTGTTTTTGTATCTAAGAATATGTATGAATGTGTCTATGTGGCCAGTGCATTGGAGACACCAAATGTTCTCATTGTATTTCAGAACAGTTTTAAACTACACGTGGCTGGAGGCTTCCATAGAGAGTGAGCACTCACCTGCGTGGCTCTTTGGGGTTGAGAGAAAATACTGAATTCTGAAAGCACAGGAACTGATTTGATTTAGACTTCCTAGTTCAATCAATTTGGCCAGTCAATTAGCTCCTACCTCAGCTGTCCCAAAGAATTACTATCCCTGCCTCACAGTGACTGGAGGAAGAAGAGACGGATTTGTGCACTCACAATCCCTGGAAGGCACTCAGCACACGCATGCCTCCCATGTTCCCTCTCATTGTTCAAATGTGAAGTCTACAATTTGCCTTTTCAGACCCTTTCCCCTAGGGGATGGAGTCCCTGCTACAGGAAGAGATGTCCAGTCCCAGGAAACAAGGACTCCGAGTTCCCGCTCAGGAGGACCCCATGATGGATGCAGAAGATGCACGAACAATCTCACTTCTCCCCGGTGTTCTCTGATAACAACTCTTGATACTGATGACCAGCAAGTCAAAACTGTTTACACTTTGCTTCTAGAAGCCACGGGCATCTTGGGAAGCAGTCAAAGGCAAAGCAGCAGAGGCAGAGAACGTCATGTGGCGCTCAGGAGGGCCCTGAGACTGCTTACATGGCTACCACCCTCCTTCTTCCCTTTATACCAAGTCCCATGGGAACCCAAGCCCCCAGGTTACCTGAGGCAGCAGAGGTGGGAGTATTGGCTGGCGGAGGCTGGGCAGAGCTGCTGGTCTCAGCCATCAGGCACGGGTTGCTGGCATTATTCTCTCTCTTAACGAGCAGTTCAGCTGCACTGGGCAGCGGGATGGGGTGGCTGATGCCCAGTTCTTCTTCCTGCGCCTGCTGTCTTCTCAGGGCCACCTGGAAGTACAGGGCAGCGAGTCACCATACACCATTACCAAGCTGTGCTAACCTATTGTGGTTCTCCACATCTGTGAAGAAGGTAGAAGCAGCTCTCCTTTTGGCCTTCTCCAGTCGTCTGACTCCCTAGGTGTGCTGGCTGGTTTTATGCCAACTTGACACAAGCTAAAGTCACCAGAAAGGAGGGAGCTCCAATTGAAAAAATGCCTCAATAAGACTGGGCTATAGGCAAGCCTGCAGGGTATTTCTTTAATTAATGATTGAAGTGGGAGGGCCCAGTCCATTGTCAATGGGGCCACTCCTAGGCAGGCGGTCCTGGGTAGGAAATAAACCAGTAAGCAGCACCCCTCCATGGCATCTTCATCACCTCCTGCCTCCAGGTTCCTGCCCTGCTTGAGTCCCAGTCCTCGCTTCCTTCAACAGCGAACTCCAATGTGGAGGTGTAAACCAAACAAACCCTTTCCTCCCCAGCTTCCTTTTTGGTTGTGGTGTTCCACTGCAGCAACAGAAACCCTAAGACACTAGGTACTGAAAATAATGCCAAGCCAGAAAAACTGTAGAGTGGACTCACCACCAAGAAAAAGCGCTGATCAGTTAGAAGGGAGAATTAGACCATTCGCCCCTTCATTCGAGTGAGGTAAGCTTAGACCCAAGTTCCTCACCACGTAGGAGAAAATGGAGGGAAGCAAACAAGCCAGCAACACCAAGAGCAAATGTGCTAGACACCGTGAGTACATAGCAAGCCTACAGAAAAAAAAAAAAATTCTCATCAAAACACCTTTAAAATGTAGGTAGGTGTTGTGGCATAGGCCAGTAATCCCAGCATTCAAAAGGGTGAAGGAGGAGGAGCAGGAGTCTGAGGCAAGCCTGGTGACACAGCAAGACCCTATCTGGGGGGGGGGGGGGGGACAAACAAAACAAAACCACCAAATGCCTTTAAAATGTAAACATCCGACAAGGACAAGAAGAATTCTAGCAGAGCTGTGAATAATAAATAGATAAATAGGGTGAGCAGGGTTTGAGAACGCCAGAAGGACAGAACAATCTGGAAGAAGAAGGGTGGGCAGGAAAGCCAGCGACTGATGAAGTATCCCAGCTAGGGGAAAAGAGGGCTGGAACCTGCTGCCTGCTGTCCTGGAGGAGGCAGAGACCTGAGGTGATTCAGGCAGGAAAGCAAGCTAGAACTGGAAAAAGAACCCACCATGCATTTACTAAACTCTGTATCATCCTTATTCAACTTGTCTTTTAAATAACATTTGTTAAAGTTTGGTTCCAAAAAGGCTTAAGGGGGGAAAAAGTGTACTGTTTACTACATATGTAACAAAAGCAAAAGACTTTCGCTGGAAACTGACCAGTGATGTGGTAACAGAAGGTAAAGTACCATACCTCGGGGGCCTAAAGTCGAGAGCAAAGGGGAAATCAAAAGAGTAACTCAAAGCACAACTCCACAGGCTCAATGGTACTTGCTTCAGGTAGGAATCCCTAGGCTCAGTGTACAGAACTTCAAAAAAAAAAAAAAAAAAACAAAGCCATAACTAGGCTAGAGTTATGGCTCAGTGGGTAAGGGCTCTTGCAGTAAAACTGTGGTCCCAAGTTCAATCCCCACATCCCTCATCAAAGATGGGAACAAGGGCAAGGTAGTGGTGGTGCAAGCCTTTAATTCCAGAGGCAGGCGGATCTCTGTGAAGTTCGAGGTCAGCCTGGTCTACAAGAGTTTGTTCCAGGACAGGCTCCAAAGCTACAGAGAAACCCTGTTTCGGGAAGAAAAAAAAGGGAGAAGGTGGAAAGAAAGACCCAATTACACAAAATTGTTCTCTGCCCTCCACACCTGTACCCTGTGCCCCCAGTTTTTACAATCCACACTATAATCAATGTATTAAAAAAAAAAACTATCATCCAAACTTAACAGATCAGTGTGGAAGTTTGACTCATAATCAAAGGAAGCTTTAATTTTTTTAAAAAAAAGCAGTTATTCAAGACTAAAGCTTGTCTAGGGTTTGCTGTGGATTTTTTTGTTTTGTTTTTTACATTAGTCAAGAAACTTAAAAGTAGAGCAGCGATGGCTTGGACAAGAATCTGCAGTTTATCAAAACACACCTACACAAACCCCATGCCCTGGCATACCCCAAATGCACATTTTAGCTCTGCCAGGAACCCACACCATTTCAAAAACCCTATTGGTTAGAAAATGCTAATTCAAACAGGGAAGGAGACAGCAACTGATGGAGGATGCAATTATTTTCAATTTACGTTTAATATCTATTTCAAATTATTTACAAGTGAGTGAAACCCAATTTTTATCTGGATTTTTAAGCATTTGTCTTTCACAGCACCATATTCCTGGTGTGGGAAGTCCTAATACGCCATCCTGTAAGAAATTCGGAATTCTTTTTTGTTTTTATACTCGACATTTAGCAACCTTAAATTAGCCCCCCCCAATCAAAGTGATTCAAAATTAATGTCTCCATTAAAGTATTTTACTCCTTTGTGAAAATTCCTTCCAACCAGTCTTCACACTAAATACATAACATAACATAAAAATACAATCATTTTTACCAACAAGTATAATTTAGTAGTTCTTATGATTTATAATCTCATTGTGATGCTTTTCAATGTAATATTGAGCTTATCTTTTCATTCATTACAGACTAAGCTAAAATATTTTTAAGGAATCAAAGAAAACTATTTTTCTTTAACTTCACAACATGTGAAGCCAAAGTATATATAATTTAAGACATATTTTTAAAAATTTGACGCCCCTAAGAGAGTATAATCTTTAAGGTTCGTTCAACCTTCTCATCTACATCACTTTCAAAAGATGTTCTTAACCAAAAGTAGTTGTCTTTAGCAGAAATTTCTTTTGGTATCTTTTCATTTTAAATAACCTGCCTTAAGATGAAACAACATTTGGGGAAAAGAATGTATATTATTGTCTTCTAAAAATTCTTTAGGATACCGACATTTAACTATTTCCGTCAAAATGCTAAATTACTAGGCTGCTGTTCGCGCTGTTTGAAAAAAAAAAATCTACAGAGCTTCAAACTGGCATCTTCATCCTGCACCTGTATTTTTTTTTCCACTTTTAAGCATGACTAAAACATTTTCAAAGTAATCTGGACTGAGGTAACTTGGGTCGGGACTACAAATTTGCAAATGCTAGCATTTTCAGACCGCTCAAAATGGCTGAGGCGCTTGCCCGGGTCCGCGGGGCGAACCCGGAAAGTGCGCCAACAGAGGCGCGAACACGCTCCGCTCTCGCCCACCACAAGGACTTTTCCAGAAAACCCCGGGAGCAGCGCATTCCCGCGCCGCCAGGGTGAAACTGGTCCGTGCGCCTCCCTTCTACCTCCTGGGGTAGCGGGACACCAAGCCAGGGACCCAGAAGAGCGAATCCCGCTACTCTGTGTAACATGGGGTTCAGGGTCATGGGGAATCCTCCCAGTGGAGCGAACCCCGCAACTTCCAGCCTGGAATTGAGTTTCAAAGCTGTCTCCCTCCCAGTAGAGCAAACCCCGCCAGTTTACTAGCAATGTCTCAATCACGGGAAGTCTGCACCGACGCCCCAACATCCCTGGTCGGAAGGCTCGGGCCAGGGGTCGCCTGAGTCCAGGAAACTCGCAACTCTGGGACCGAGTGGAGAACCCCGAAATTCTGATGGAAGACGGGGTCAGAATAGAAGGAACTCTGAGCGGAGTTCCGCCCAAACCCCGGGGCGAGGGTGCGTGTGTGCGGCCCGAACCCGGCATCGCCGCCGGGAGCCCCGGAAATCCGCGGGACGCAAGCAGAGAGAACCTCCGAGGTCGGTAGGGTCCCCGACCCTCCTCCGCCCCCACCCCCCGGCGTCTGGAAGCTGCGGCCCGCCGTCTGGAAGCACGAGGCGGTCGGAGGCGGTCAGTGGTCCTCCGTGAGCTGCCCCCCTGTTCCCGGGAGCCCGCACTCACCTGCGCGGCCATCACGCGCTGTCGCTCCGCAATCAGGCTGCACTTCTTGCACTGGCAGTCCCGCCACATGCAGAAGCGCTTGTGGCCCTTGAGCGGCGACGCGTAGCCGTGGTTCCTGCAGCGAGCGCACTTGGGCAGCCTCGGGGACTTCTTGCTTCCAGAACCCAGGCCCGACGGCCCGGAGCCCGAGGCGCCTCCGCTGCCCCCCGCGCCGGAGCCTCCGGCCGCTCCCGCCATCGCCCCGGCCGCTTTGCTGTAGCCGCCGGCTTTGCCCTGCGGCGGAGCCCCCGGAGCGTGCGGGACCTCCGTCGGTGTAGAGGGCTTGCTGAATGAGTCGTCGTTAGGCATCGAGCTTCGTCCCCTGCTCGCGGATCCACCCAACAAGCTGCGTAGCGCCCTAGAAGGAGTCCGGGAGGCGGGTGCACGGCAGATGGACGTACAGTCCAAATGAAGAAGCCCGAGAAGTGGGTGGGGAGTTGTACTCTTTTTTTTTTCTTTTGGCGCGCCTTGCGCAGGACTTTTGGATACTTTTCAGAACCTTCCGAGGAGTGCGTGGGCGGGAGAGGACGCTACGCGGCGTGGCCACGCCCACTGTCCCCCAACTCCATCCAGTGGGCCTCTGTGTGAAAGCTTGCACCAGTTGCACGGAACAGCGTTGCTGCAAAATTGCTACAAATCACAGCCCTGTGCTGAGCACCAACACGAGCACCCTCTTAGCTCTTTGCTCCTAGGAATGGAGCAGAGTGGCGCCCATTGCTGGAGGAGGTGCAGACCACCCTGTGTGGTCGACTTCGCTCACCGCTACCTCCCAGGGAGGCCCATTGGCTAAGAGGGACTGGCAGCCGTTTCCCCACCCCCACCCTCCCGCAGGAATGAGATACGAGTTGAAAGTCTAAGAAAAGCCGGTGCTATGTTTATGTCAAGTAAAGACCCTCAGTGTATTACGAGGCTCAAGCGCCCCGAAAGGCCAGGACTTTCGGCCTTCCACCTGCCTCCTACACCCCGTTCATTTGTTCTCAGGATTTCTACCACCTAACTCCAGACAGATAAAAGTGCCACCATCTCATTTAGCTCTAGCCTTCGTTGCTTCTCGCCGTAGGTGCAGATAGCTTTTGCTTTGAAACATTTTCGTTTAGAACTTTGCAAGCATACGAATCTACCTGGCCAAATTCATGTAAAAATTGAATTTGGCCGGACATGGTGGCTCAGGTCTGTCATCACAGCACTTGGAAGGCTGAAGCAGAAAAACCACCACAAGCTCAAGGCCAGTCTAGGCCACATGAGTTCCTGGCCATTTAGTTATAGAGACCATGTCTTAAAATAAGCAAATAGGTAATAAATGGGGGGGGAAACACAAATAAACTGAATTTGGGACCCCATAAAGTGACCCAAATTTGTAATTCCCACACCCTGGCAGAGGCTAAAGGATCCTTACGTTTGAGATCAGTGTGGACTAAGTAGAGATATTCTGCATCCAAAATTCAAAAACAAAAACAAAATCTGAATCTGGGAAAGGGATTATGCAAAAGGAGACATTATTCAAAACTCATTCCATCCTAAGATCTCTTAGTTTTGGGCTCTCTCTCTCTCTCTCTCTCTCTCTCTCTCTCTGTGTGTGTGTGTGTGTGTGTGTGTGTGTGGTGCTGGACTCAGAAATCCACCTGCTTCTGCCTCCTGAGTGCTGGGGCTAAAGGCATGCGCCATCACCACCCTGCTTTAGATCTGCAATTTTATTGTATGGAAATATGCCCCCCAAAACAAATGAAACCCTCCAGCTCCATCATTTTGGAGCCTTTGCTATGTTCCCTGTCTGCTCTCCACCAGGGCTGTCTGTCTTCTGTCTACACTGGCACCGCACACCTGCCCCTAAGTTCTGCTCGTCAGCTCCACAGCCTCTAAACCAGCACTCCGCATTAAATCTGAATCTCTGGTCTAGCATGATGGCTAATATCTGTTATCTCGGCAACTGGGGCGGAGTGGGGGCGGGCTAAGATGGGAGAAGTGTGAGTTCCAGTCCAGCCTGAGCTACATACAAAATGAAATCCACTACAGCCCCCCTCACCCCAACTCCCCCCAAACTCTGAGTCTCTGCAGGAACCTCCATCTGAGCTATTTCTTTAGTCTTTCCGTGTATTCCACACACACAGCACCCGCCCCGCCAGGCCTTGCAGTAGCCGGGTATTGTTTTCTATGTGAAAAAACAGAAGTTGAGGGCCTTGGTTTTCTTTCTTAGCCTTCGACACCCTCCAGCTGGAGCTCTCCACCGGCCCTGTCCAAGTGTCTGTGAAGCATTTCATTTCTAGGCTTGCAATTGCTCTTGTCCGATTAGGAGACCATAGTTACATTACCCTCTACTCCTCGTGGGTTTCACCAATGCCAATACTTGCCTCCCATATTGGGGCTGTTTTTCCAAAGGAACACAGTTGACCCACTTGGTTTCTCATGGAAAAGGTCACCCAGTGGCCATGCCTTTTTAGTAATTTGGCATGGTCAGGGCACGCACCTCTGAAATCCCCCTAATGTGCCTTTCTCAATCCAATTCCCAAGCCTTTTCCTTCTGTGTGGATTTTTTTTTTCCATTAGCATTCAGTGGCTGACAAATATCTTCAAAAGATGCTCCTAGCTTTACAAAGGACCTTACAAAAGATGCCAGAGAGACTCCGTTTCAGAAAAGGGTCCTGATGCAACCACCATTCATCCATCTTAGAACTTCTAAAGTGATGACCACTGCTGCCATTCAGGGATAGCCCAGTCCTGTCAAAGTCTCTCAGCGAGATATACGTGGCAGCCAGGCCTGATGGAGCAGGCCCATAATCCCAGCTACTCTGAAGGCTGAAGCAGGAAGACTTCAAGTCTAGGGCTAGCCTCAGCTACAGAATGAATTCAAAGCCAACCTAGGCAATTTAGTGAGATCCTGTCTTATATTTAAAAGTAAAAAGACAGCTGGGGGTGGGGGGTTGGGATGGTGGCACACACCTTAAATCTTCCTTTAGTTTGGAGACAGAGGCAGGTATACCTCTGAGAGTTCAAAGCCACATGGTCTACAGGGCAGTTCCAGGTAACCTAGTGCCATATAATGAGACCCTGTAGGGGTGGGACTAGGGATGCCACTCAGTAGCAGAGTGCTTGTCTATCAACCCTAGGTTCAATCCTCAATACCACAACATCAATTAAATAATTAACTAAAAAACACATCCCAACTGTTGCTAGCCACTGTTTAATTTTTTATTATTTTCATTTTAATAAACTGCAGCTGAATCATTACTAGGGCCCTGTCCAGCTTAAGATATTGCAATAGATGGGAGAAGAAGCATCTTCTGTGAAAATCCCAGATTACGAGGAATATGTGATGAATGATTTAACCCGGCGTGACTTAGAATCGGAACCTACACCTTCTGGACCTCGAAACCTAGAAGGTTGTGAAGAAATGAATGGCAAATAAAATGTTTATTCAGAAATCACAGGGGATGTGCCATGCAGGAGAGATCCGCAAAGACAGGAGAGCCTGGGCTATACCACAGTAGGAGGGTGCTTGCCTGGTCTGCATAGAGCCTAGGCTATACCACAGTAGGAGGGTGCTTGCCTGCATGCATGAGAGCCTGGGTTCAATTCCCAGTGCAGGAAATAGGCCTCAAGAATGAACAGTCCTGCCAGGTGGTGGTGGCACACGCCTTTAATCCCAGCACTTGGGAGGTAGAAGTAGGTGGATCTCTATGAGTTCGAGGCAAAGCTAGTCTACAAGAGCTGGTTCCAGGACAGTTAGCTAGGACTATTGAAAAAAAAAAAAAGAATGAAAGCTTTGAATTTTTTGATCCTCCTGCCTCAGCCTTCCCAAAGCTGGGATTACAGGACTGGACAGCAATCCCACAGGCCAAGTTCTTACAAATATTTTGAAAATCCTGGTTTTGTTGTCTCCTTTCTTTCCCAGAATACCAAAGCCCAAAAGAGGAGCCACAAATCTGTGTGTAAGGACGCAGAAAATATA
The DNA here is from genome assembly GCF_982192425.1 of Myodes glareolus. NCBI lineage: Eukaryota > Metazoa > Chordata > Mammalia > Rodentia > Cricetidae > Myodes > Myodes glareolus. The sequence goes on from NC_142032.1 coordinate 36,556,428, forward strand.
TCCATGACACACTAACAAGAGCGGGCAGTTTTAAAAGCTTATCTTTAAAAATTGCTAAAAACAGAATTGAGATAAAAACTTCTTAGTTATGAATTTTTAAAAATAGAATAAAGTAATACTTAATTGGTAAATTGTGCTTCGTCAAAATTTAAAATATTTGTGCTTCAGACACTACCTTTTACAAGGAGTAAGCCACAAACTGAAAGAAAAATATTCAGAAATCATATCTGGTAAGCAACTTGCATCTGGAATATATAGAACTATTTTGATTCAGTAATTTAAAATAAGGGTGGGGGTGGGACTCAGTGGCCGAATACCTGCTTAGCATGCTTGAAACCCTGAATTTGATTCCCAGTATCACACACACACACACACACACACACACACACACACACACGTATGAACACACATGCATGCACAAAATAACCCAGCTGAAAAATGGACACAAGAATTGATCAGACATTTCAATGCTAACAAATAATCCTGGGGACACAGAAAAGCGGGCAAAGTTCCTGCAGGTCCATGAAGACCTGAATTCTGATCACTCATACTCACATGAAAACTAGAGATGGTGGCCCAGAGCTACAACCCGAGCACTGGGCGTATGGAGGCAGATTGGCTCCTAGACTGACTTTCCAGCCAATCTAGCAGAGACAGAAGACTCTAAGTTCAGTGAGAGAGCTTGTCTCAAAAAAGACGAGGAGGACAAGCAAGGAAAATAGCTGAAGTCAACCTCTGGCCTCCACATACATACACAGGGACAAACATAAACATACAAGCACATGTTCACATGTACATAGACCACACACACACACACACACCCTAAAAGGCCGATAGGCACATGGGAAGCTGTTTGATTCCATCGAATATAAACCAAAACTACAGTGAGATATTCCATCATGCCTACTAGGATAACTGTGATTTAAAAACACAGACAAGGGGCTGGAGAGATAACTCAATGGTTAAAGAACACTGGCTGCACTGGGCGTGGTGGTGCACACCTTTACTCCCAGCACTTGGGAGGCAGAGGCAGGTGGATCTCTGAGTTCGAGGCCAGCTTGGTCTACATAGTGAGTTCCAGGACAGCCAGGGCTACAACTAGCTGCTCTGGCAAAAGACCAGGATGGACCTGGATTTGGTTCCCAGCACTCACATATTGGCTCACACCTATCTGTAATTTCATTTTCAGGGGACCTAATGCCCACTTTTGACATGCATAGGTACCAGGCACACAGGTGGTACATATAACACTCATGCACACAAAACACTCATATCTATAAAGTTTTAAAAAAATGAAAATAAAAGCAGAGACAGAAACAGGTACAGTGGCATATACCCATAGGTCCAAGCACTCAGGTCGGCCTGGGGGAAAATAGTGAGACCCAGCCTAGAAAAAAAATTATTTTTAAATGACAACTACAAAAAAAACCCCCACAGACGACAACATAGATGGAGAAACTAGAGCTCTCATAGATTGCTAACAAAAATTTAAAATAGTACAGTCACTTTGAAATTTTTATCATATGACCCAAAAAATAGAAACATGAACATGCATAACAGTATTAGTCATTTGAAACAATTCAAATGATCTGTAGACAAAATTTTCTGTGTCTATATAAAATATTAATTTACTCAGCAATGAAAAAGAATGGCATAATAATAAATGTTCCAGCATGGGCGAGCCTTAAGAATATTATTCTAACTGGAGCAGCAATCATGGAGTCAGCTTGGGTCTTCTGTAGGTCTCTGCAAATATGCTTAGTGTTTTTGTGGGACTCCTAACAGTGGAAGTGGGGGTGTCTCTGACTCTTTTGCCTGTTCATCGGACTCTTTTCCTCCTCCTGGGCTGCTTTGCCCAGCCCTGATACAGGATTCTGTGCCTAGTCTGCTTGTAATTTGTTATGCCATGTTCAGCTGACAACCCCGAAGGCCTGCTCCCAGAGTGTATGGTATGAGAAAAGAGTAAAAAAACAAAAACAAAAACAAAACAAAAGTATACTCTGGAACTGGGGAGATGGCTCACTGGATAAAGTCCTTGTGGCACAGGTGTGAGGATGGGAGGTCGGGTCCCAAAACTCATGTAAAAGACAAGTGAGCATGACGGGACACCTATAATATCAACTCCTGAGGGGAAGGATTCCCAGAGACAAGCTGAACAAGTGAGCTGCATAGAATTGAGAAATTCTGCATGAGAGGAGAGAGAGAGAGAGAGAGAGAGAGAGAGAGAGAGAGAGAGAGAGAGAGATTGAGGAAGAGCCCCAATGCCAACCTTGGGCCTCTACATGCACGTCCACACATGTGAACACACCTATACACGTTTACCAAAAAAAGGGCCACGTTATTAGGAGTAAAAGAGACCAGATTTTACAAACCACTTATTTATATGAAGTGCCCAGAGGAGTAAATCAATACAGAAAGAAAAAGAACTAGCATTAACCAAGGATTTTGGATAGGAACTGAGAATGGGTGTAAATGGATATAAAACACTTCGATGAAGTGACAGAATGGTCTAACATGATAGAGTTTCAGAACTCTGCAATCTTACTAAAATTAAAATACAATTAAAACAGGTGAATTTTCTGATATGTATATACTATATTCTACCTCAAGGCGGCAGTTTGGAATTTTGAACTAAAAGAAAATACCCATAGTATATATGATGGTTTAATTTTCAAAACTATAAATAAATATATCAACAAGGTGAAGTAGATTACTGAAGTCTCTGTAAGTAACAGGGTCCTGGCTATGTCTTCTACTTTACCATCTGGTTAGTCGGTTTGTTGGGGAGTTAGTCCAAGGATGGCTCACAGGGCCTCCTGAAAGTTGAGGACATGCTAATCGTTGTGCTGGGTCAAAAGTCCTTCTGAATTTTTTTCTTATTCCTTTTAAAAATTTTATTTATTTTTATGTTTGGATGTTTTGTTTGTTTGCCTACAAACAAACTGTGCATGATGAGCCTGCAGTGCCCAAGGAGGCCAGAAGAGGGCACTGGATCCGCTGGGACAGGAGTTACAGATGGTGGTGAACCACCATTTTGATGCTGGGAACCAAACCCAGGTCCTCTGCAACAGCAGTTGGTGCTCTTAACTGCTGAGCATCTCTGCAGCCCCTCATCCTTCTAATCTTTTAAACAGGAGGAATTTACTTTTGCTATAAGGAAAGTGTGTATCAATTTATCGGCAAGGCAGTATATAGTGACCTAAACAAGCTACTTTTTGTGACATACTTAGGAAAAATGCCTGCTATATGGTAATATCTCTATTGTTATTTCCACAGTGGAAAAAAAAAGAAGGAACACGGAGTGTGTATGCTTACCTGCCTTCTACACGTGGAAAGAAACTGTGTGAAGGGGTGTCGTATGATTGATAGGAAATTTACCGACTTTCCATTTTGTTCAGGACCAGCTGGTTTTGCTCCACGTCACAATGTAGCAGATCAAGAGAAAGTTTTCTGGTGTTGGCTCTGACGTATATATCAACTGAGACACTATATGAGTGGAAATATTCCATCAGCTCACCATGTCAAGTATGCCACTGAGACCAGTGACCTGAACACAGATGTGTGTGCGCCACGCTCCATGAGTGGGGTGAGCAACAGAACTAAAGGCAGAATTAGGCCAGGGAGGGCTAAGCATCTAATGAGGACTTGGTTTGAGGTGGAAGAGGTATCCTGTAGTCAGGGGATCTGAGGCGGCACCAAGAGAAACCAGGACATTCTAGGTCACAGGAACAATGGATGGAAGTGTGGGTGTTGGGAGCCAGCCCGAGGGTTGGGGGAGAGGGCACAGACATGCCAGTCTGGAACAGAGGAGTGCTGAAGCCCAGCAAGAGATAAGCCTGGGCCGATAGCATGGCACCTAGCCTGCCAGTGGCCTGTTGGCGTCTATCCTCTGGGCGAATGGAGGGTGATGGAGGCTTTTGTCCTTGAGTCGTTGGAGGGATGAAAGTGGCTTTTGCTAATCACCCTGTGATGTGAACAAACCATGCAGTGTATTTGAGCTTGCTGGCCTTAAGTGGGGACAATAAAATCACAGGAATTGGAGATACTCGCAAAATGCCCAGAAAGATGCCTGCCGCAAGGAAATGCTTGATCGCTGTGGTTAACTGGTGCTGGCTGTGGTCAGCTTGGAGGAGCAGAAGGAATCTGAAAGGGAATAATACTGGCAGGCACCCTGGGTATGCCGGAAGATGGCTGTGCCTGGGGAGGCAGAAACAAGTCAGAATGACCGGTGACTCTCTCCACGTGTTTGCATTCCTATAGGTAACCACACAGATGGGGGACGGGCAGTCAGAGCTGCAGTCATGACAGCAATAGTACAGGCTCTGCAGTCCCACTGCCGGTGTTAGGCGCTCAACTTGCCCCTTTCTAGCTACGTGTCTCCAGGACCATCACTCGCCCTGCTTTCCCTCATCTGGAGACTGGAAACAACTGGAGAATTCCCATGACGACGCAACTGCTGATGCCTGGGGGAATGGGCACTGAGGGCACGATTGAACAGAAAAAGAGCAGAGGCATAGGAAGTGGTGGCTTTGTGCTCTGTAAGGTGATTTTGAAACGCAGAATGGTGAGCTAGGACATAGGCCGGGGGATCTGAGCCGTTTATTAGTTCTTTCTAAGCACTTTTTACCGAGAAGATCAAAAATAGGAGCCCTACTAAAGACCTGGAAGCAAATGACGAAGTTTCTATGCCAGAAAGCTCATGTTCTCAGATGACTGGAGCGACCAGGAGACAGTGAGTTCCAAAAGGGGGACACACCCACCATATGCAGCACACTGGCTGGCCAGTGAGGAGAGGGTTCCTGGAGGAGGCAGAGCCACACAAGGAGAGAAGCCCTTGGCCCTGATCTCCAGAGGTCACCATTATTTCCTAAGAATGGTCCCTAGGCAGTGGTGGCATGTGCTTTTAATCCCAGCACTCGGGAGGCAGAGGCAAGAGGATCTCTGTGAGTTCACACAGAGCAAATTCCGGAATAGACTTACAAGTTACAGAGAAAACCTGTCTCAAAAGACAAAAAAAAAAAAAAAAAAAAAAAGCAGTGCCTGAGGTAGCACCCAAATATTAAGTCTATTACTCTCCATTTAAGAGTATAGTGGTCTGCCAGGTGGTAGTGGCGCACTCTTTTAATCCCAGCACTCGGGAGGCAGAGACAGGCGGATCTCTGTAAATTCAAGGCCAGCCTGGTCTGTAAGTGCTAGTTCCAGGACAGGTTCCCAAAGCTACAGAGAAACCTTGTCTTAAAAGACCAAAAAAAAAAAAAAAGTGCCTGAGGTAGCACCCCAAATATTAAGTCTATTATTCTCCACTTAAGAGCATAAAGATCTGCCAGGTGGTAGTGGCACACTCCTTTAAACCCAGCACTTGGGAGGCAGAGGGGCAGGTGGAACTCTGCCAAGTTCAAGGCCAACCTGCTCGGACAGAGCAAATTCCAGGACAGGCAGGGATGTTACACAGAGAAACCTTGCCTTGAAAAAACAAATAACAACAGCAACAATATTTGTCCTGGTTTACTTTAACTGTCAACATAACCTAGAGTCATCAGAGAGCCTCAGCTGAGAAACTGCCTAGATCCGATTGTCCTGTGACATGCTGACGGGGATTGGCTTGGTTTTTAGCTGGTATAGTCCCAGAGCATTGAAGGTGGAGCCATTCCCAGGCAGGTAGTTCTGAACTGTACCAAAAAAGCTAGCAAGCAAGCAGCACCCTCTATGATCCCTGCTTTACTGCTCTGGTAGTGAAATGAGTCCCTTGCTTGGAGGCAAGTGTGAGTAGCAAGTGTGCCTGGCATTGAGTGCCAGCCTTGATTTCCCTCAGTGATGGGCTGAGACCTGTAGTTGTAAGCTAATAAACCTTTCCTACCCTAAACTGCTTTCAGTCAAAGTGTCTTATGACAGCAACAAAATGGAAGCTAGAGCACTAATTAGAGGCAACTGAAACATGGAGGGCTGTTTTGAAACAGTTGGCATTCCCACTAACCCAAGGAAAGAGACAGAACTGGCGACCATATGTTTTAATGATGGACATACTAATTCCCCTTAGCCCAAGGAAAGAGAAAGGACTGATTATCATATGTTTTAATGATGGACATACTAATTCCCCTTAGCCCAAGGAAAGAGAAAGGACTGGCTACCGTGTTTTCTCCACCAACTGTTAAAACTTCAAAAAAAAAAAAAAAGAGTTAAAATATATTGATTTTTTTTAAGCTGGTGGCTCAACCAAAACTACCAAAAAAAAAAAAAAAAGAAAGAAAGAAAGAAACTGAGGCAGGAGAACAGAAATGGCCAAGTCAATGTAAGTCAAGGCCAGCCTGGGTAACCCAGTGAGACCCTGTCTTCAAATGTAGAGTAAAAGAGAGCTAAGGCCACCGCTCAGTGGGAGAGGGCTGATTTGGCATGCACAAGGTTCTGCCCTAGCACCATTAGAAAACACCTATTTCACAAAAGTGACTTTGATGGAGAAATGGAGACAATATCCAGTTACAGGTCGCCATTGTGAAGAGCGAACGTCAAATTGCCGTGTTGAATTTTGACTTACAGCTGTTTTATCTTCGCTATTTCAAAAATTAAATTTAAAAAATTCACCCCAAATCACTAAATATTTAAGCATTATTTTTATACAACAGATGCTCACATAAGTTAAGATTCTCAATGATTCCCCTGTGTCTTCTGCTATGGGAGATGGACAAGAACAGCAGGAACTGTAAAAGCAAATCGTGAAATAATAATCATTTAACACTTTCCAAATGAGGGGCTGGAGAGACGGCTCAGCAGTAAAGAGCACTGGCTGTTCTTCCAGGGGTCCTGAGTTCAATTCCCAGCACCCACATGGCGGCTTACAACCATCTACAGCAGGAGCCAATGCCCTATTCTGGTGTACAGATGGACATGCAGACAAAGCACCCACATACATTAAGGGCTGCCAGCTGGAGGCCTTCTTTGTTGGAGGCTTCCATAAGAGTCAGGCCTTCAGAGCAGTGATTTGGATTAACAAAGAAGGCTGGATTATTTCCAGAAGCTTGAGCAGGGCAATATACACCCAGGCCTTGAGAGGCAGAGGCAGGTGGATCTCTGCGAGTTCATGGGCAGCTTGGTTTACATAGTGAGTTCCAAACCGGAAAAGGCTACATAGTGAGACTCTGTCTCCAAAACACAACAAACTGAAACAAAAACAGAAAGAAACCCTAACCATCCTTCTTGGGAAAGCCCCTGGAGATGCCTTGTTCCCAGGACCACTCAGAAGGGGTAAAAGTCTGCTGCCCCCTGCTGTAAAGCCAGCTGACCCTGTGGCCTGTGGCCTGAGAGCTAAGGATGGGTTTACATATTTACATGGTTAAGAGAAAAATCGAAGACAGACTGGGGACACATGACTATGATATGAAGTTCAAGATTCGGGGTTCCGCGAGTCTATTGGAGCACAGACTCCACTGTGGCTTCTGTTTGTTTCTTTCTTTCTTTTCTTTTTGGTTTTTCGAGACAGGGTTTCTTTGTGTAACAGAGTCCTGGCTGGCCTGGAACTTCCTATGTAGACCAGCCTGGTTGACCTCAAACTCGTAGAGTCCCACCTACTGGGATTAAAGGCGTGCGCCACCACCGCCCGGCTCCTGACCCCATTCTTGACCGGCCATTTGTGACTACTGTGCAGACACAAAAACAGTTTTCAGTAGTTTCACCAGGTACCAAAGGGACCAGAAATCTTCAATATTTAATGATTTCACCTAAAGAGTGTGTGACACCTGCCATCGAATCCCCCCCATCCACCCATTTTTGAGACTCACAGTCTGAAACATTAAAATAAAAATACACTGACTGGTGATAACACATTTAGAACTAAGTACCAAGTGTTTTCTAGAGGGCAGATTTGCTCTAAAATGTCCCCTGTCTGCCTTTCAGACAGTCTCCCAGGACCATGCTGGTTTAAGCACCAGATTGCTGGAAATGTTTTAGACAATGTGTTCGGGACAAGTGCATTCTGAAGAGGAAGCTGCTAATGGTGCCTGGAAGGGATACGCAGTCCAGCCAGCCAGGCAGACCTGGAAAGCAAGAGCTCCTATCTCAGCCTAGCAGGAGGATACATAAGGGCACAGATACAAATGTGCATGTGTATTCCAGAAATGAAAACAAAATGCATGTGGCTGAACCTGAGTGGCAGAGCAGGGCCACGGTGGCAGAGCAGGGTCGTCGTGGAGCCTGGGGATTGACTGAAGACAACAGGACTGGTTGGCACAATTCACACACACGTGCTTTCTGTGTGGATTCCTTTCACTGTTGCACTAGCCCTTCACCCAGGTAGGTCCTGTCATCCATTGCTCCCACTTTATAAATGAGGAATCTGGGGTGCTCCACAGTCCTGGGACTTTCCATCCTGAAAACAGAGGAGCCACAGCAGCTGGATCCAGGCTCACATCCTTAAGCACATCCAATAAAGATGGAGTTCGTCACCGTTGTCCCTCCCTGGCAGCAGTAACTGGAGGGTAAGGGCACAGGCCTGCATCCCATCACTCTGGAGGCCGAGGAAGAGGATTGTGAATGTAAGGTCATCCTGGGCTATATAGCAAGGTCCTGTCCCAAAAAACAAATACATAAGCAAGAGGGTAGCAACAGAAACAAGGAGTATAAATGGACGAGTGAGCTATGTCTCAGGTCCTGGGACTATCTGACAGCTGCCGGGAGAGTAGTGAAGACTTCATTAGGGCACTTGACACTAAGAGCTCTTGAAGCCACACCAGACAAAACGACGGGGCAGGCAATTAAGTGTTATGTATGGTACAGACTATAAATTCCACAAAAATTAGCAAAAGGAGAAGAGGAACACTCTGGCTTACAGGGGAGCTATGTTGCTGTTGGCGTGATAGCCTTCACACCAGTCTTTGGAACAGGAACTATAAAGTCAAAAAAAAATCGTATAAACCTCCTCTGCTTGGTTTATTCCTAACAATACCTCCAACATCAAGACCAGGACCTTGTATGCCCAAGGGACTTATCAATATTTGTTGAATGTCCAAGTGGGTTTTAAATATACATGCATATTTGGGGGACTGGAGAGGAGGCTCTTCTCTCTTGCATCCAGCACCATAAGGGTCTGCCTTGACCCAGGCAGAAAGCGATAGAGCCAGTTGACCTTGGACCGAGGCCTGGGAAACAAGGAGTTAAAATGTTCTCTCAGGCAATTTTGTCACAGCGACCCCAAGCGGGGGCCATACAGCAATATCCGTTGCATGATATGGCTCCTTCTCTTTCCAGCCTTGTTCCTCTGGCTGTGATCTTCATTTGCTGCCAGAAAGAGGATTACAATGTGTGGTACACAGAGTTGAATAAGGAGGATTTGGACTACAGAGTCAGAAGGCCCTAAAAGCATGTAAACGCCACCGTTTTCACGTTAGCGAGAAGTCCCCACCACAACAACCTTTGCCAGAGGTGACCCAGTCTAGTGAGAGATACTGCGCTTCGGGGTCAACAGACTTGCACTCTGTTCCTTTTAACCTGCTGCTGTGAGTGACAGTCCTCTGACCCAGGCGACCTCCACCACGGGGAGTTCAGCTGTGCCCTCTTGCAAAAGGATCGTCCCAGCTGGCCCTGTTGACTATTCACACCCTCTCTTGGAGGGGTAGGGAGGGGTCACAAGGCTTGAGTGGCCAGCCACTCCCTACCACCTGTTGTTAGCGAGTCTGCTAATTGCATCTGGCCTCCGGGAGGGAGGAGAGTATAAAGGCTTGGCAGGACTGCAGGAGGGGTGCTCCGTCTCAGCTCCTGTTGGCAAACCCTATTCTTTCTGGGTAAAGGAATTTCAGGTGCAGCCTCTTGTGGGTGGAGCGCCCAGACTCCTGTAAGCAACCCCTCACCTACACTCCCTAAGGAAGCCCAATAAACCCAGTGGTTCCTCAGAGGGAATTCTGGCAGAATCCTGAGTCAGTTGGAAAGTTGTACCTTAGGAGAAGGGGTAGATGCTGTTTATTTCTTTCCATGGCAAGACAGTTTAGCGGTATCCGCATTCCTTTGGAGAGCTGCAGACTCCTTGGGCATTTCCCATCTCAAACAGTAGTGGTCCTGGACTACCGAGAGAAAGTTAAACGAGATAACGAATGCACGCAGGCTGCAGACAAATGCAGAACATGAGAGGGAAGAGCTCTCGTTTTACATTGTGATAGATCTGTGCTGTGACCCTCAGAATTCTTTCTCATTCGTCCATCTGTGGGGGGAGATGTGACTTACTGATAGAAACTAGGAACAGGAATCTCTCTTTGGCGATGAAATGATTTAAAACAAGGCCAGCCCCACAACAACCAGAGTCCTATTCCCAGGACCAACTCCCAAAAGTTATCCTCTAACCTCCATACACATGCTTGTAACACATGTGGTCTCCCATGTACATATGTGTACACGAAATATGTTTTTAAAGATTTTTTATCTTATATACATGAATGCTTGTCTGCAGTATGTATGTGTACCACATATGTATCTGATGCCCCCAAAGGCCAGAAGAGGCTGTCAAATCTCCTGGAGCTGGAGTAACGGATAGTTGTGAGTTGCCCTGTGAGTGCTGGGCTTAACCCAGGTCCTCTGCGACCACAGCAAGCACTCTTGGGTGCTGAGCCATCTCTCCAGCCTCCAGTAAATTTTTTAAAAGTTAAAATAAAGAAAAAAATGAGCAGATTTTAAATGGATGCAGCGACATAACACTCAATATGCTGAAACCGACTGTGGACTTAGAATGTGTGAAGCGGACCATGTGGATCAACCCTCAGGAAAGTTGTACATCAACTGCTTTGGTGGGAAGGTAAGGGGGAGGAGGAGGAAGGACTAGAAAACCCTGAGCACCAGAGGCCAGACTGTGCACAAAGTGCAGGCCTGGTCCAGCTCTGATCATCCAAGGGCTTCATCTTCGTCCTGGCTCAGCCTTCATCTGGTTGTGACCTTGGGAAAGCTCTCTCAACTCTGTATGCTTTCTTTGCCTTGGTGTGTGTGTGTCTGTGTGTGTGTGTGTGTGTGTGTGTGTGTGTGTGTGTGTGTGAGAGAGAGAGAGAGAGAGAGAGAGAGAGAGAGAGAGAGAGAACTGAGAACAAGGATGCACCTCCTGATGGCTTACGTCTACAGTTTGCCTCCTGCCTCGGCTGGAGGAGGGAGGAGCAGAGGGAAGCCAGAGATAGGCAGAGAGCAGATATTCCCCAGGCCTTTCCCCTCCCGCTTGCTCTGCTCTGCATCTTGCCCTCCCCTTGACCTCCAAGTCTTTGTTAGCGTCCATCAACCTGGAAGTCCATGCATGCAGGACAGCGCGTGGGGCTCGGACAAGGTCAAGGTCATGAGGAGACTCAGACGTGAGCCTCACTGTCAAGTGTTATTCCACTTCTAGTAATAGATAGACCTGGGGAAGGAAGCAGCTTGAAAAATGAGGGGAGATGCACAGCAAACTCTCCAGGTTTTTCCTATTATTTTCTATTGCCTACTTATAAAGAGAACATTCCCTCATTGGTTCTATAGCATCTGTTAATATATAGCAGTAAGCTAGCACTAAGTTGCACTTGACTATACATATTTTAATTTTTTATTGTGGTAAAGCATACCTTTTTTTCCCTCTTTGCCATTTTAAGCAAACCATGTAGTGACCTTAATCTAGTAAGATGGATGTCACTGCCCTCCACGTCTAAGAAGTGCAGGATCCCAAATGTTCCTCTCCATGGCCTCTTACATTTGCGTGTACCGTGTAACTGCTACCTGAATCTCCTGTACCCTTCTCATCGATTTTCCTTTAGCTATTGGTTTTTGTTAATTGTAAGCCTTTGTTCAGGGAGGTGGGGTGAAACAGGAAACAAGAGCATGGTTGTTTAGGTTTGGTTTGGTTTTTGCAGGAGGCTTAGGTGCTTTTTCAGTTTGCATGGCCAGGATCTCAAGGTCTCCTCCCCACAGGCTTATGTTCCCATGTACTTGGGCAGGGAGGCACAGTGCAGGGACAGGAACACGATGCTTTCCAGATCTGCTGTCTTCCAGCTCAATAGGATTCCCTTGTCCTACATCCCAGGGCCACGTCACAGACTGAAACGTTATCACTGGGGAGTGCTCCAAATTCTCAGTGTAGATGAGACAGGGGTGCCAGCCATGGCTTCTGCTCAACAAAACACAGGTGACAAGCTGCTTACTCCCTGCCTGGTGATTTGTTTGGGGCGTGTCTGTGACTTCAAGAGTTCTGCTTGTCTGATAGCTGCATTCAAAATGACATTGGTCTATTTTCTCATTCTGTGGAAGATAAAAACCGGGAAGCTAAAATATTTAGTATTTGCTTGATTTATTATTGTTTTCGATATTTAAGTCTGAGGTGCTGGGAGGTAAAGAGAAACTCCAGGATCAGAATACAGCTTATTAAACAAGAAAGGGACCAGTGAAAGGCTGGGAAAAGAGATCCTGCCACATACTCCAAGTGACAAAATGTGGGAGAGCTGCTTTAGTCCCAAAGACAGGGAGCAATTATACAAATTTGCTCAGAAACCCCAAAGAAAGCAAAACCAAATAAAAACGCAAAACTTTTCCACGCCAAGTGTTCTGTCTTCTCTCCCTCCCTCTCTCCTAACCTTCTCTCCCCTTCCCTTCCAACTCGAACTTCTCTGCCTGCAAATGGGCACTCTGTGTTTTTAACCCTCATGTGAAGGAAGTCCTTGTGTTATGCCTGAAATCCAGAACCCGAATCACAACAAGATTGACTCCGATCCTTTGAAGCGGCAGCAGCAATAGGAACAGCATAGGACAGGGATGCGGAGCGCCAAACAAGAAGGCTTTTATACAGGGGAAGAGGCTTGTGATTGGCTGCCCTCTAGTGGATGAGGGAAATTCCAGATTTCCAGGCCTAGGATTGGCTGCCCCCTATGATGCAAGGGGGTTTTCAGGCCTGAGAGGAATGTCAAGCCTCTAGGGGCTCAGTGATTGGTCAGTTTTCCCTGCTCAGGGATTGGCTGGTTTTATCTCAAGGGCGGAGATGGCTCAAATTGTGTTTCTTTCTTTGGTTTGTTTTACCTTTTTGACCCTAATTTTGGGACCAGGGTGAATATCTTTGGTATGCTCTGAATCTAGGGACTTAGTGCGTGTTTTTGATCCTGGTTTCAGGGTCTAGGGATTTTCCTCCGGCTCTTGGCTCAAGGATAAAGTGCCTCTTCCTGGCTCTGGTCCCATTTTCAGGGTGTGTTTCTTTCACTGGGTTGGGGTTGGAGCCAAGCTGTTCAGGGTCTGTGTAGGGACTTCGTTTTAGGTCAGAGATTTTCTGGGGCCTGGGTCTCTCACTTGGGCAGTCTGGGAAAATTAAAGGGAAAGTAGGGAGTGTGTTGGGATTTTAAATTTGTTTAAATGTATTTTAATTTTAAAATTTAAATACCTACCAGTGCGGAAATCATTTTCAGGTCAAACCATGAACACATAGGCAGAGGAGTTTTAAAGCTCTGCCAGCAGAATAAGATGCGTACAATGTTATTTTCCAAAAAAAAAATCTGATATTTACAATTTATTGGGGTTTTTTTGTTTTTGTTTGTTTGTTTTATGTAACTCCCTCTATACTCAACTTGGAAGCTTGTTTTATGGCTGTTGTTATAGCTGGAAGGGTAAAAGTTTTATTTACCCACGCATGTAACTTTTGCTTTACAGCTCATTTTATTTTCGAATAGTCCACATCTTTGCCTTACACCTCCTTGATCAGTTGATTTCTGAGAGCTGTCTGGTAGTGTTCCCAAGAACAGAGGTTTGTTCATTTCAGTTCTTATGGTAATTGGGTCCCCCCCCCCAAATATTCTGAAAGCTTGCTCTTGGAGTATGGGGACTGGTAGATATTACATTTTTCTCAGTGGATTGTGCCTATTTATTATTTATTATGTGTACAGTGTTCTGCCTGCACACCAGAAGAGGGCACCAGATCGCATTACAGATGGTTGTGAGCCACCATGTAGTTGCTAGGAATTGAGGCCAGGTCCTCTGGAAGAGCAGCCAGTGCCCTTACCCTCTGAGCCATCTCTTCAGTCCCTCATTGATACTTTTTAATTAAAATATTTTTAGACTTTAACATTTTTTTAACTTATGTTTATGAATACTTTCCTGCATGCATGTGTGTGCACACCAGACTAGAGGAGGTCAGAAGGGGGCTTCGATCCCCTGGGAATAGAGTTATAGCTGTGAGCCTCTACATGGGCCCTGGGAATTGGGCCAGAGTCCTCTGAAAGAGTAACAAGTGCTTTTAGTCATTGAACAATCTCTCCAGACCCTCTATGACATATTTTTGTTCTGTTTGTTTTGTTTTTTGAGACAGGATTTCTATGTGTTGCCCTAGCTGTCCTAAAATTTACTGTAAAGACCAGGCTGGCCTCAAACTCACAGAGATCCACCTGCCTCTGCCTCTTGAGTGCTGGAATTAAAGGCATGTGCCACCACTGAATGGCTTCTCCCTGACATTTTATATACTTTTTCTTGCATATTATTTTGTGTGGATCAATATTTTTTATATTTGATCTTGTTTTTCCTTTCTTCTGCATTTAATTCTTTTTTATATTTTTGGTTGTGCACCTAGCCTCTAGTGGCTGAGCCACCTCTCCAGCCCTCATCACCATTTTTTAAAAGATGTATTTATTTTTATTTTGTGGTGAGTGCTTGCCTGCATGTATGCATATGTACCATGTGTGTCCCTGATGCCCAGAAAGACCAGAAGAAGGCTGCAGATTCCTTAGAGCTTAAGTTACAGACAGTTGTGAGCCACCATGTGGATGGTATATTGGGAACTGAACCCAGGTCTTCTGCAATAGCATTCAGTACTCTTAACCACTGAGCCACCTCTCCCGTCCCTTTCATTACTACTTTAAATGCAGACTGAACCAACAGTGAAAAAAACCTGAAATTTTAAAATTTGTATTAATTATTTTTAACCTAGACAAAAATCTCCTAGACTAATACAACAGACTACAGTTACAAAACAAAAAGCAACAGCAAAAAGACGACCGAACAAAAAATTTCATTGATGTATAACTTGCAAATTATAAAATTTGTTTTTCAAGTGGCTCTGTCTCTATGATCCATTTCTTAAATTTTTTTATTTCTTGTTAAGATAGTAATTAATTGTGCTTAAGACCTGAGTGTATATTATCTTTCCCAGCCATAAACATAGAGTTGCCTAAGACTCTCAGAATGAAAAGGAAAAAACTTGTAAGGAATATGTGTTATATATACATGCAAAAATTTCCAGCTAGAAGAGAGAATATTGAGTGAAGAGGGCAGAGATCTGTGAGTTTAAGACAAGCCTGATCTACATAGCAAGTGCCAGACAGTATGTAGTGAGTTCCTGTCTCAAAAAAGAAAATAACAGGAAAGCATATGCAACTGAGATGATCATACCGAGAGAAGTAAGCCATTCTCAGAAAGATAGAGACCAAGACCCCAGGAAGTCCCTGATCTGCAGCACCCACACAGACCCCAAATGGCTTGGCTCCAGTCCAGAACCAGGGAAAGAAACACAACCTGAAAAGAGGACCAGAGCCAGGGAAAGAGAGACTTGGTCCTCAAAACTATGACCCTGGACTCTGGACTCGAGGCCCTGGGCCCTCTTGCACAGACCCTGGTCCACCTGGCCTTAGACCCCTTGCACTGGTCTCCCTGGCCCTGGACCCCCTGGCCCTGACCCTGGGCCCCCTGATCTGGTTTACCTGGTCCTGGCTCTGGCCTTGGCCCTGGCCCCCTTTCCCTGGAACTGGCTGTGGCCTACCTGGCCCTGGCACTGCTCCTGGCCCCCTGGCCCTGGCCCTCCTGACCCTGGTCCTGACCCTCTGGCCCTGGCCCTGGCTCGCCTGGCCCTACCCTGATACTGGCCCCTCTGGCCCTGGCCCTGGCCTTGGCTTCCCTGGCTTTGGCCCTGGACACCCCCCGCCCTGACCCTGGCCCTGGGCCCCAAGGCACGGGTCCTGGTACCCCTGGCCTGGCCCATAGACTCCCTGGCCCCGGACCCCTGGCCCTGGCACCCCGGCCCTGACCCTGTCTTCCATGCTTTTCCTGGCATGGCCCAGTAAAGCATCCAACCACTTTTCCAGCCCTTTAAAGCATCCAACCACTTTTCCAGCCCTGTAAAGCATCCAACCACTTTTCCAGCCCAAAGTCCTGTCTTCTGTATTTCTCCAGTAAATCTCACAGTCAGGCCTGTCACAGAAGCAACCCTCTCTCTGGTACTAACTTCTGTCGCGGTCACTGTTCTATTGTGCTGTAAAGTAACACCATGACAACAGCAACTATTATAAGAAAAAGCATTTAACTGGGGGATCACTTCAGTTTCAGAGGTTAATCCGTTCTCATCGTGGCGGCACATAGGCAGATGATGGAGCTGGAGCTAAGAACTACATCCTGATCTGATCAGGCAGAGAGAGAGAGAGAGAGAGAGAGTGTGTGTGTGTGTGTGTGTGTGTGTGTTCAGGGCTTGGCATGGGGTTTTGAATCTTTAAAACCCACCCTTTCTCCAACAAGACCACACCTCTTAATCCTTTCAAATAGTGCCACTCCCTGGTGACTAAGCATTCAAATATATGAGCCTGTGGGGGCCATTCTCATTCAAACCGCCACACATGGAAAACAGAATTAAATCCCACATAAAAGTGGAAGGAGAGGACTGACTGCATGAAGTTATCCTCTGACCTCCACATTCGTGTGCATGAGAGTGTACACACACACACACACACACACACACATGCACACACACACACACACACACACGCATGCACGCATAGTTGTTTAAATCACTCATGTGCACAAGCAAGCATCAAAAGGTCCCAGGCACTAATGGTCTTATTTCAAGCTCATCGGATGACCAGGCAAAGAACTAGTCATCTCAAAACCAATGGCATTTTGACTAGGACACAGGTACCCAAAGGAAGAGGTCTTAGCTGGAGATTTAATTATAAGTCATCACCATATATAACTTGTTTCATTGAAGCTGTAATCAGGTTCTTGAGGGTGGAATGAAGTGAGGGACTCGGTGCCGTGTGTGGGTTTTGCTGTCAGAATTTGACTAATGCGGAGTTAGTGCCACAGCTGTTGACAACAGAACAAATTTCTATGGAAATTACTCTTAATACTGAATGACTACAACTTAATGGCCACATTTTTAAAGAGATTGGCTAGGTCAAAGAACACTAGCAGTTCTCATCATTCATGAAATTAAAGATAGAGCAACAAACAGGGTGGGAAAACCAGCCTATCGATGAAAAACAGCTAACTCACTTTCTTCTGTTGCTGGAAATAGTTTAAGTAGGTTCAGCAAAAAGGAAGATTGTTTTCTAATTTTCTGAGAAATCACCACACTGACATCCAAAGGGGTTGGACCAGCTTGAATTCACACCAGTAATGCAGAAGTGTTCCCCTTACCCCACATTCTCTCCAGCGTAAGTTGTCATCAGTGTTTTTGATCTTGGCCATTCTTACAGGTGTAAGATGGAATCTCAGAGTTGTTTTGATTTGCATTTCTCTGATGACTAAGGATGTTGAACATTTCCTTAAGTGTCTTTCAGCCATTTTAGATTTCTAAACAAAGAACTCTCTACAGAGGAGTTCCTCTTTTTCAAGTACATGCCTCGGGTAGTCTGTTGAAGCCATGGCCTGCGCTGGACCCCCAACCTGACATGTCAGTCCTTGCTGAAGTGGGATTCCATGGGATGAAGATGTCTGTCCATGCAATTCTCACACCCCTGTTTTTGACTCAAGAGTCTTATCACAGAGGACACTGAGTCCCGAGACTTGGCATAGACTTGTAAAAATGGACACTTGTAATTTGAGCCTGATCTCCAAACACGCTTGGGCTGCCTTTTACAAAAATCCTTTTAAATTGGGGCTATCTAATGCATAATGCAAAACAAGCAAGGCCCCAAATGTAAAGGTGTTCTGTTCTTATGTTTCTTTTCCCTCTAAACAGCATCTGTTAATCTGTTCCTTCATGGGACCATCTGTGTGTTTCCCTGGCTTCTACCATCTACCTACACCAAGATTTTTAAGTTGGTCAGCTGACACAGGTTTCTAAAAAAGTTTTATTTGCCTGTCTGTTAAAATAGTGTGGCCACACTATGCTTTTATGCCTATGTGTGTATGTGTGTTTCCACAGTATGCTTGTCTTATTTCTCTGTGTGTATGTGTACGTGTTTTAAGATCTGTAAAACTTGTAACTCCAGATTACAGCAGCTCTAAAAAATACAAACATGTGGGTAGCCTCCATTTTGACCTCAACACTATCTTGGGTAAAAGTACCCACGTGTGCTGGGCCTACCAAGGAGACTTTCCACCTCCAAAATTCTTCAACTTACTAAAATATTCCTTTTAATCTTCTTATATTTACTAGCATTGGTAGTCTGTAACTAATTGGGTAAAATACATGTCTGAATTTAACTTATATGTAGAATTTAAATATAACTAACAGGTAATGGTACCCAATGCTCAAGTGTCTTTATAGATCTGAGAGTATGACATTTAACAAAAGAGCTTCTAACACAGATGCATGCCAGCTCCTGCAGCATCCTATAGCTCCTCCAAAAGGATGCATGGTTACAGAAGACCTTCTGCCTGGAGGCTTGCCTTTGGGTATGGCAAAGTCACGCACACAGCAAAAAGCAACCTTCCACCTAATCAGCTTCCTGGACGCTACACCGGGGATGATCATCTCATCCTGCCAAGACAGGTAGACTAAATCTTCCCCCCACAGGAAAATCTCCAGGCCTCCTAGACTCAGCAGCTAATGGCAAGCACTGCTTCTTAGACTGGTGTTCTCCAAAGACTATGGAGAAACTTGGGATTGCCTGCATAGCTTAAAGAAAAGAAAAAAGAAAGAAAAAACCTCTCATTTCTGCTCATTTATTCCTCCCAGATCTGTCTAATGGTATTTGATGACTTAAGGTACTGGTAGCTCATTGTCTCATTTGTTAAGCTTCCTGCTAAAAATACAAACAGGTGTGTGTCTTTCACAGGCTTCATAGTCGAGGATTAACAGGTTTCAGGTGTATCTTCAAAAATCCAAATTTCCCAGTTCCCTTTAATTATCTTCTAAAATGTTCCTGTTGTCTTACAGATACCTGCAGGTTCCTGAAAAAAGTTCTGCTGCTGTATCAAAAATCAGGTCTCAAAAAAACTGACAGTGTCCAGAGCCTATTTTAACCCCACCCATTTTCAAATATATTTTACAGGTCACTCCTGCTGTCTGGGCCAAGACCAACTAAAAAAGGCCCTCCAGACAATGCCAATACCTGCACCAGCTCCTGGGACTTCACCATTGGTACCAACTCTCCTGGCTCAAGGACACCAACTAACTAAATTCTGGTTTTAAAGGGCATATCTGATCTCGTGTCTCACTTATACACTTGAGCCTCTCCTGTATAACCAGGGCACTTCTCTGTCCCATTCTTTCTGGCAGTTAATGACCCTTCCCATGGCTAGCCCCATTCATAAGGCTAAGAATAACAATATATTTTTTCTCCTAGCCACCTGCCTTCTCATCTCCCTCAAGAAACAGATGCCTGAAATCTCCAGGATGGCAGTAAACTAGATGCCTCTCTAGCCACACCTCTCGCTGAGCGTGAGCCCACCAACTCCTAGCTCTTCCCTCTCCCACATCACCCCATGCCCGCAGGAAGTAATCCTCTTTATCCGAGGTGTCTGGAATGTTTGGTTGGAAGCATCACCCCAGCCCCTTGGCATCTGTATATATAAGGAGTCTGGAATGTTTGGTGAAAAGTTCCAAGCCCCCTCCCCTGGTAGAGGCCACAGTCCAGACTCCACCTCCAAGAAAGCCTGCCAAACATTGACCCATCCCCAGGGAGGGTCAAGACCATGCCCACAGGCTATTTAAGCTGCACCCCAGAGAACAAACATGTAGTCTCTCCAGTTCTCCTTTGCCCCTCTGTGTTTTTTCGGAGGGCCACCAAGAGTGTTGACATCCATTAAACCTGGGCTTCTTATAATTTGGTCTAATTTGGTCTGATTTGGATTATTGTGCTGGTGCAGTGAGGGACGAAAAAACTTCCTGGCCCCTGGCAGAGACAATGGCTTCAGCAGAGACCTGTAACCTCTGGCCACCCAGCAGGGAGAAAACAAAAGGAAGAAATCCCCCTTTCTGTAGCACGAACAGTGAAAACCCAGAGGCAGATATTGGGGTTCAAACTGAAGATTAGAAAAGCAAAACAGCCAGGCCACTAGAGAAGTTTTACCTCTACCGAGGCTGGGCGACTGCAGACTGAGCCCTGAGCCTCAGTTTCCTCCTGTCTTATATCCCCTCTAGTGCTCTGAGCCGCCACCACCAGGATCGGCTTCTGCATTGATCTTGTGTAGCCCAGGGTGGCCTTGAACTCACAGAGACTCACCTGCCTCTGTCTCCCAAATCCCGGGATTAAAGTTGTATGCAACCACTGCCTGACCTGTATGGCGGACTAGTATAGTTGTTTTGAGTTCTGTTCTTCAGGCAAGCTTTATTTATTAAAATACAAATGAAATATCACTACACCCTCCCCTGACAATCCTCTTGCCTTCTTCATCCCTGAAAGCATAGTCCATGGCCCATGCCCAAGCTGAAACAAGAGGGCAACAGAGCTTGTCCCTACTGCCCCTGGAGGCCAGACTCGCTGAACACCGAACACAGTAGAGAAAACAGTACAGGAGCCTGAGGGATAGTGCTACAACCCAGCACATACAACCCACAACCCAGCACAGTGACCCTCTAAGACACAAGGACAGTGTCTTAGTTACTTTTCTATTGTTGCGATAAAATGCCATGACCAAGGCAGTTTAAGGAAGGTTTACTTGGGCTTACTCTTCCAGGGGGCTCAGAGTCCTTCCTCCTTTCCATGGGAGACACAGCTGCAGGCAGGAAGGCAAGGCACCTGGAGCAGAAACTGAGAGCTCGCATGTTGAACCTCAACCATGAAGGAGAGGGAGCACACTGGGACTGGTATGGCTACTAAATTCTCAACGCCTGCCTCCAGTGACATACTTTCTCTAACAAGGTCCACACAGAAGTACCAGCTAGGGACCAAATTCAATTGCCTGAGACCATGAGGGCCATCTCATCTCATTCAAGCCAATGCAATGTGTGTGGTAAATGATACCTCTGTTTTTACTGAATGGATGAGAAGATAACAAAAGACTTGGGCCTGAAGCTACTGCCTGGTTTGAAGATTGGCCCATGGCTTCCTACCTTGGTGACTTTGGGCTAAGAATAAATCTTAGTTACTGTTGAAGATACATCAGGATCAAGGCAACTGGTAAAAGAGCATTTGGCTGGGGTCTTGCTTGCAGTTTCGAAGGGTTAGTCCACGAACATCAAGGGAGGCAACATGGCAGCGGCAAGCGGACGTGTGCTGAAGTAGTCACTGAGAACTTAGATCCTGACCCACAGCCGCAAAGAGAGACTGCACAAAGAGAGCAATGAGCATGGCAGAGGTTCTGAGACTCAATGTCCCTCACTCAGCAACACACAATAAGGCCATGTCTCTGGATCCTTCCCAAGTAGTAGTTCTACCAAGTAGGGACCAGGCATTCAAATATATGTACCTATGGGAACCATCCTCACTCCTAAGGACTGCAGTCCCATCCAGAGGCCTACCTTTTGCTGTCACTCTGATGACTGAGTTCCAACATACAAACTGGTGAGATGCTTAAACCACAGCACCACAGCCCTTATGACGGGTCACTTCATGATAAAGCGAACCCGCCTAGACCCAACTTTTATCATTTCTTTCTCTAAAGATAGACTGGTTGAATGCCTTAATGTGATCAGTTTATCTTTGAAGTCAATCTAAAATTTCAAAAAGTGGATACAAGAATGTTTTCTTCAGGAAGTTATAGGGCTAAATTACTATTGGGAACTAATTATAAATTTATCACAGTTTGGAGCATGCCCAAGGACTTTTTTCCTCCCCTCATGTCCATAGGAATGTTTTTGAAAGTGTTTTTAAAATTCCTTCCCAGAGGGAGACATAAATATGTTCTATCTACACTCCTTCCCAGGGTCCCAATGACAAACTAAGGTATGATTTTACCAAAGTTGACTTTAGAGAACCAATGAATTTACTGGGCTACTTATAGAGCACAGGTGAGAGGTTACCTACATGGATGTGGGTACTCCTCCACAAAAGGCCACACTAGAAAGTGTTTACCCAGCATGGATAACGGATTTTCTATAGCCTCATAGATGGGATCACCTCCACTCATTCTTCTCCCACCTATAGCCCTAGTCTTTCCCAGAGACTTTGAGGTCATGTGTAATTAGGGCAGAACTGTATGCCACTGGTTGGGAGGGGTGAGGGCTCCCCAATACTCCTACTCCATCCAAGAGGGAAAGACCAGAGCCAGCAAGCCCAGCTGTGATGGTCTTTGGTGAGTAGGCTCCGCTGGACTCCTGAAGATGGCAGCAGTTTGGCTCAGAGGACAGTCCTGTACAGCAGAAGGTTAGCAATTTGTTTTCTTTTTCTTCCATTATATAAGAGAATAATTGAGCGGCAAATCTGGGGTGTGGCTTAGCTGGTAGCGTGCTTGTCTGGCACGCATGAAGTCCTGGGCTCATCATGAGCGCTACTTACAGCAAGCAAGGTCACATTCACCTATGATCTCAGCATCTGGGAGCTAGAGATGTGAGGATGAGAAGCTCAAGCTCATCCTTGACTTCAAAGCAAGTCTGAGGCCAGCCTAGGATACAAGTGACCCTGCCTCAAAACAATAGCAACACTCGGGAGGCAGAGGCAGGCAGACATCTGTGAGTTTGAGGCCAGCCTGATCTACAGACTGAATTTTAGGATAGTCAAAGGGTTAACACAGAGCAACCCTGTCTTGAAAAAAAACCAAATAAATAAGTAAATAAATAAATAAAATAAACAACAAAATAAAGTACAAAAATATAAAAGGAAGACTAGAGTTGGGAGGTGGTAGCTCATGTCTTTAATCCCAGTACTCGGGAGTCAGAGGTAGGCAGATCTCTGAGTTTCAGGCCAGCCTGGTCTATGAAGCGAGTTCCGTGACAGCCAGAGATACACAGAGAAACCCTATCTTGGAAAACAAACAAAAACAAAACAAACAAACAAAACGGGATAGAAATCTTAGCTCCAAAGTCTTTGTAGAAAGTGCTAGCAATTTGGTTCATTACCTGTCCTTTTCTGTTTCCTTATTTTTTTTTCCTCATGATAATTCATCCTGAAATTGAACTCACTGTATAGCCTAAATAGGCTTCAAATTCTAAATCCTTCCTTCTGCCTTGCTCTTCCAAGAGGCCAGGACTCCATTCCTCTCCCACTAAGCCCAGACAGTTGTTGAAGGTCATCACCATCTCTTTTTTATGCGTCTCCTGCATGCAACCCGAACTATTCTTTTTTCTAAATTAGATTCATTCATTTTTACGTGTATTTTATCTGCATGTATGTATGTCTATCATGTGCATGCTTCATGCCCAAGGAGGTCAGAAGAAAACCTCAGATCACCTGGAACTGAAGTTACGGAATGTGTGAGAATTCCCTGGGGAAGCCAGGGCCAGGGTCAGGGCCAGGGGAGCCAAGGCCAGGGTTGCCAGCGCCAAAGCCAGGAGGGCCAGAGACAGGGGGGTCAAGGCCAAGGCCGGGGCCAGAGGTCCAAGGCCAGGGTCAGTGGGGCCAAGGCTAGGGCCAGGGTCGGCAGGATCAAAGGCAGGGAGGCCAGGGTCAGGGGTGCCAGGGTCAGGGAGAGGGTGAGGGCCAGGGAGTGCCAGAACCAGTGCCTAGGGGACCAGGGTCAGGGTCATGGATGGGGCCAGGGTGGCCAGGGCCAAAGCCAGGAGAGCCAGGGACAGGGGGGTCAGGGCCAAAGCCAGGGGGCCAGACCAGGGCCAGGGCAAAGGTGACCACGGTCAGGGCCAGGGCCAAGGGGAGCCTGCTCTTCCAAGAGGCCAGGACTCCATTCCTTTACCACTATGTCCAGATATTTGTTGAAGGTCATCACCATCTCTTTTTTATGCGTCTCCTGCATGCAACCTGAGCTATTCTTTTTTCTAAATTAGATTCATTCATTTTTACGTGTATTTTATCTGCATGAATGTATGTCTATTATGTGCATGCTTCATGCCCAAGGAGGTCAGAAGAGAACCTCGGATCACCTGGAACTGAAGTTACGTAATGTGTGAGTGCTGAGAACCGAACCCAGGTCCTTCTCAGAGTAACAAGTACTCTTAACCTCTGAGCCATCTCCCCTCTGGTTTTTTGATTGCTTATTTATTGTGGGTTTAGTTTGATTTGGCTTTTCGAGACAGGGTTTTTGTGTTGGCTTCTTGAACTCACAAGATCCACCTGCCTCTGACTCTCAAGCGCTGGGGTGGAAGGTGTGAGTCACTCCAGTGGGGCTCCCCCTGGTTATTCTTAAAAGGCTAGGGTCAGGGATGCTTCTGTCACATGGGCGGCAAGGATAACATTCTGAGATTCAACTTTGATCTGCACTGGGCCTTAATAACCAAAAACACTGAGCAATTCTTTGTTAAAGCCAGGGGGGAGTAAAGAGAGGTTCTGGGCCTGGGGAGGTGGCTCTGTGGGTGGGGCCCCTGCCACATGCTGCAGGATTGATTTGAATTCCACAACCTTCAGAAAGCTGGATGCAGCATTATGCATTTTTTATCCCAGTGTTCCTATGGGAGGTTGGCAGTAAAGACAGGAGAATCCCTTGACACTGCTAGCCTGGCACACTCAGTGGGAAAAAATAATAATAAAAAAAAAACTCTGTCTCAAATAAGGCAAAGGCAAGGACTGAGCCCTGCAGTTGTTCACTGACCTCAATACATTCACCATGGCACAAATGTATCTATATTCACAGAGAGAGAGAGAGAAATGGGCATCACACACACACACACACATGTACGTGCACGTGCACATAAAAAGAAAAGCTATAGTGTGGACTGGAGAGATGGCACAGAGATTAATAACACTGGCAGCTCTTCCAGAGGTCCTGAGTTCAATTCCCAGCAACCACATGGTGGCTCACAACCATCTATAATGAGATCTGGTGCCCTCTTCAGGCCTGCAGGCATACATATGAGCAGAACACTGCATATGTAATAAATATGTCTTTTTAAAAAAGACAATAGCAATTGTGCATCTGCCCACATTCCATTAAGTAATCACAAAAATGCTACTAGAGTTTTGTGGTCCTGTGAATATGATTGTTCTCTGGTTTTGATGGGGAATTTAGTTTGTGAGCTGTAAAAAATAACACCATTTTACATACATACATAGACATCATACCCTACAAGAAAGCTGGCCTCCTGTCTTCAGAATCACCTCAGCACGTATGGACAAATCTGGTTTCATTATTTCTAACTGTGGTCATTTCAGGAAATAGCATCCGCAAAAGCTGGGCCGAAGAACCCAGGGGCGGGGAGGAGTGTGTCTTCAGGAAACCAAAGTTACTTAGGTATTTAGGATTACTCTGAAGAATGGTACACACACAGGAGCAGGTCTGTTTGTCTCCATAGCTTCCAGTGCCTGTGTGTGTGTTTGTGTGTGTGTGTGTGTGTGTGTGTAAGGTGTATGTTTGTGTGCATGTGTGTGCCTGTGAACCATGTGTGTGAATGTGCAGCCACATGCCTACCACAGCACGCAGAGCTCAGAGGCCTTAGGTATCAGTCCTCACCCTATTTGAGATTAGGGTCTCTTGGTTGTTGTATATGGCAAGCAAGCTGGCCTGTGAGTTTTCGAGAATTCTCTGGTCTCTGCTTCCCTCCTTACCATAGGAGTACTGCTGTTACAGATGCCTGCTGCTGCACCCAACCAGCACATGGGCCTGGGGATTTGAACTCGGGTCTTAAAGCTTACATGGCAAGCACTTTACCCACAGATCTACCGCCACAACGCTAGTGTCTTGTTTTTTGGATATATTCTTATTATCTGAGTCTAAGCTTGAAAAGCTTTAGTTTTGTTTTGTTTTTAGTATAAACTATCCTCTGTTCTTTGGGCTTAGATTTCTAATACTAGAAAAGACTTTAAGATCAGCCTAGAATTTTTTTTCAAGGCCATGTTCTCTGTAGCCCTGGCTGTGTGACTGAACTAGAATTCTCTCTGTAGACCAGGCCGGCCTTGAACTGAGAGATCTGACTGCCTCTGTCTCCTGAGTGCTGGAATTAAAAATGTGTGCCACCAGACTCCTAGCTGTAGATCCTTCATTTTTATAAATAAGAGAGCATGGTGCTGGAAAATTGCACAATCAAGGTTATTCAACTTGTATTTAGGGTCTTAAAAAAATCTTTTCAAAAACCAGCTTCATATTTAACATGAGGAGAATTTCAATCACTCACTCAGCCATTTTTCCCTAAAGTAAAATAATCTGAGTGAGTTTGAGTGACGTTCTTTAAGAATTCATGTCTTGAAGTTCTAAAGCCAGGGCTTCTAAATGCGGCCTTCTTTGAAGAGGGCGTGGTCTTTGCAGGTATGGTCTGTAGTCGGATTTTTCTTTGGGTGGCCAGCTCACACATAAACAACATGGAGACTTATCTATTATGAAAGCTCAGCCTATAGGTTAGACTTGTTTTTAACTAGTCCTTATAACTCAAATTAATCCATTTCTATTCATCTCTGTTCTTCTCTCACACAGCCCATCCTGTTTCCTCCATGGCTCCTCGCCTCTCTCTCAGTACCTAGATTCTTCCTCCTTTCTCTCTCTACCCTGAAGCCCCGCCCACACCTGCTGCTTAGCTATTAGCCATTCATCTTTCCATACACCAATCACAGCAATACACCTTCACACGGTGTACAAATATCCCACAACAGCAGACGGTTAAAACAATGTCCTAGAAAAAACCCTCTAGCCCAATATACCTGCTATTTTTATAAAATGGGACACGGGACAGACTTGGTCACAGACACATGCACCCAGGGAGAATGGCATGTGAAGATGAAGGGGAACCAAGGCAAAGGGTCTTAAGCCAAGGAGCAGCAAAAACCTGCCAGCAAACACCAGCAGCTAATAGAGGAGCCTGGAGGGCCCCCTCATTGCTGCCCTTGGAAGGAAGCATCCTGACGATGCACTCTTCAGTTTTCTCCGCAGCCCTAGGGCATGAGCACACAAGTCCACCTGCTGGATAGCTACAGCAGGGCTAAGTCAACTTTTTCTCTTAGAATCCCTCTTTGCCACAGAAAATTGTATGTGACTTTGGACACCCATAGAGGTATAAAATAGAATATACCAAACATTTGCTGGTAGTAAATCAGAACAGTATTTATAAAACAATTCTTTGAAACATTTTTATAGTATGGCATAATTTTTACCATTCATTAAAGACAAAAGCAGAGTCGGAGAAATGACTCAGGGGTTAAAAGTGAGTCCTGCTCTTCCAGGGAACTTGAGTTTTGCTCGTAGCCATTCATAACTCCAGCTACTGGGGACCTGATGCCCTCTGATGGCCTCTGTAGACACTGAGCAGGTGGTATACATTGAAGTGAACACACACACACACATATAAAAATAAATCTCTCTCTAAAGATAATGATAAAGCATAGTTATAAGATGCAAATATTCATTTTTACACAAAGTATTAAACCTTGAATTGATATTTGAGCCTGAAGAATGTAGAGAATCTTCCATATATATGTAGTACAAAAAGATAGAAGTATTTTAAACACCATTTATAAAATTGTTAAAAATTCTATACTACCTTCTAAGCCAAAATTCGTTTAACAATTTATTAATGAAACTCAAACAGCAAGTTTTGAAATTATTTTATATGTATGAATGATGGTGTGTTCAGAGGCCAGAAGAGGGCACCAAATCCCCTGGGCTTGGAGTTACAGACAGTTGTGAGCTACCGTGTGAATTGGGAATTGAACCTGGGTCCTTTGGGAGAGCAGTCAGCACTCCTAACCACCAAGCCATCTCTCCAGTCTCTCAAACAGCAAGCTTTAAAATCATTTTTAATACAGTTCAATATAAAGATAGAGTGATCTGATGGTTACACACTGAGAGGCGCTGGGAGGAAGACAAGAAAAGCTGTGTTTTCCATAACTCAGTGCCATGTTACTATTTTATTGCTGTGAAGAGACACCATGACCAAGACAACTTACAAAAGAAAGCTTATTTGGAGTTTGCTCAGTTTCTGAGGGTCAGTCCATGACCATTATATTGGGCAGTAAGGCAGCAGACAGACAGACAGACATGGTGCTGGAGCAGTAGCTGAGAGCTTGCATCCTGAGACACAACCACAAGGCAGAGAGAGAGTACCAACGGGCAATGACATTGCCTTTTAAAACCTCAAAGCCTACCCTCAGTGACATACCTCGTCCAACAAGGCCACACCTCATAGACCTTCTGAAACAGTTCCACTCAACTAGGGACCAAGTATTCCAATAGGAGCTTATTAGGCCATTCTCAATCAAACCACCACCGTTCCTTTAAGAGCAGAAATCTTTGTACTTCAGTAACAACCCCATGAATATGATTGTTCTAGAGAACAGTAAACTAGACTAGCCTCGAGTGCCAGCTCAGGTGTGCCAGACAGTGTTCACTGGCACTGTGTCGAATGTTGGCATTTTGAGTGCAAAGTGTACATGTTGTGTTCACAACCAAGGCTGCAGTGAACGTGGAAAACAACAGGCCTGAGAGCTTCCAGGAATACCTTGGAAAACATGCTTGATTTTTAGTTAATTTTCAGTTGCTTTACATTTAGAAACCTGTTAAGTTGTCAAATTTCTCATAACCCCCACCATCCACCATCCCATCCCCCAGTCTGATGAGTTGTGACCCAGTTAGTGGATTAGGACTAGTCATGCCTTGTGGGTTCGGAAAATATGAGAGAATCCTCACGCATTCCACAAATACACAATATGTGTAGCAGACCAAACCGAATCTGAGCGCTACAAGCTGCCAAAACTCGGTTTACAAAGTTGTCTTAGTTATGGTTACTATTGGCTGTGATGAAACACCATGATCAAAGGCAGCTTGGAGAAAAGGGTTTATTTGACTTACGTATCCAGTTCGTTGAGGGAAGCTGGGGCAGAAACTCAAACAGGGCAGAAACCAAGAAGCAGGAGCTGATACAGAGGCCATGGTGGGGTGCTGTTTCCTGGCTTTCTACTTATGGTTTGCTCAGCCTGCTTTCTTGTAGAACCCAGGACCACCAGCCCAGGGATGGCTCCACCTACAATGGGCTTGTTCCTCCCCCATCAACCACGAAGTAGGAAAGTGACCTACAGGCTTGCCTAGAGCCCGACCTTATGGAGGCAATGTCACATTGGTGCTTCTTCCTCTCCAATGACTCCAGCTTGTGTCAAGATGACATATAATAATCCAGTACAGAAGTCAGCTCATTAAAACTGATATACTTTCTGTAGCCTTCTCCAACTGTGGCATGTTCTAGAGAAATCTTGCTACACCCTAGAATGTGGTTAAAGGATCCTGTCTCCATCTGCATTTGTGGAGGCTAGATCCTCTCCTTCCCAGGCTTCCATGTAGTATAGTGCATTATAGTGACTTTGAGTTTTGTTTCTTTTCTCCCATGAGTGCTATACCTTTAAATCTGGGGAGAGTCATAGTCTCTTTCAGTTGTGAATTCTCCTCTCCAAAGCTGTAGCTTCTTTTCACTGACCCTGCATACCAGGCTGAGATCGGAGGTGGTTGACAAATAGGACATTCTTGTTTCCTTTGGCCTGTTCACATGAGGAGAGAGGACAGCACAGCTTTGAAGGGGCAGTTGGGTTGACTTTGTTAAGTGGGCATAACCAGCCTTCCCTCCCAAGAGTATACAACAAGGAGGTGACCCTTTGGGGCAAGCTCAACGGTGAGGTTTCCCTCAACCGTGAGAGAACCAAATCTCAATAGGGAATCAAGGCCAGGCTAACCTTTCAAAGCCTCGGTGCTATTAGCGGCTGTTTACCTGAGCTGGCAGGTGAAATTATGGCTCAACGATGAAAACACGGAGGGCAGCAAATGAAAGAATTAGTGCCCTGTTCAAATTAGATTTGCCGTTCAAGCAGAGAAACCTTTGCCTGTTGGGGCTGCTGAGGGCACCTTCAGGGGTCTGCGGCCAAGGACAGGCTGAGAAGCAGCAGATTCATACCGCACTTCATCAGGGGTTCTCTCCTACACAGGCTTCCAAATCGACACAAGCCCGGAAGACGGGGCCCTCGTGTTCCAAGCGTCATGATGATCCTTGTTCGTTCTCCTAGTGTGAATCTGGTCACAGTCTGATTTGTCAGGAAACCTGGGGTTTCTCTGCTTTTTATTTTATTGAACATTTTTATCTTCTTATATGTATGGGTATTTTGCCCACACGTGTGTCAGGGCGCCACATACATATGCTTGGTGCCCATGGAGGTCAAAAGCGGGATCTTTGCTTTTTTTAAATAATCAGGAAATGGGCAAGAATTATTCCCCACCCAAAGGCAAGGCATCTAAAAAACAGCTATATCATGCTGCTTTCAGTGGCCTTTGAAGGGGGAAGTAATGGAATCGGTGACGGAGCGCTAAGCCACTCTGCATGACTCATTAAACTGCCGTTTTCAGCACTTTGCCTCGCACCGTACAAATGATAGAATCCCATTACAATCCATACTAAGTTTAGATGCTGTTCAGCAGCCTTGCGGGCCCAGCACTCAGACGCGAGGACAGACATCATTTGAAACACAGACAGTCATAATGGAGCTAAATTTGATAAGCCACTCAGGCGTGAGGCAGCAGCCCAGACCCTTAAGTCGGGATGCACAATTAATTGCTACTCTTCTATTTATTGTCCTTTATCTCCCATTGGATACAGCTGAGTTGCTACTTCTTGGGATGAGGCCAGGGCAGAGGGTGGGAATGAATAATTTTTAAATTATGAAGCAATTTCTTTGTTACAAACCTGGGCTCAGATGTAAGCAGTAATCATTTCTTTTTCCCAGGACAGTGCCCTTTGAACTCAAAAAGACATTTGGTTTTCCATCCTCCAGCCAGGGTGAGCGGGTCAGACATGTCTGTCTAGTCCTTGCAGGTTTCTGATATTTTTCTGGCCCACACTAAGAAAGTAGCCTACTTGACCAGTGACTTCTCATGGCCCAAAGTGTCCTTAAAGACTTTCTTGATATTAATTAGTAAATCCCACAGCCTGCTTACTCTGCCTCACCACTGACAGACTCGCTCATCCGTGCGCATTTCACCCAAGTCTTGGGCAAGTAGGTAAGAACGTTCTCTTCAAGTTGTCTGTGAGTTTGAGTGGTGCTAGATTAAAAGAATCAACAGACTTGGATTTCAGAGGCCCTCGATTTCCTTCCTGTTTATTCAACAACTTCTCCGTTGCCCAGGTGCTGCTTTTAAAAAGGAAAAGAAAAAGAAAAGCCACTCTTGGGAATATTATCCTTTGCCATTCTTCCTAATGAAGGACGTTGAGAGTGTGTGGCCAGCAAAATGGTGTCAACTTCTGTAGCAGGTCCTGAGAACTTCATGGAATCCTGCGCTGAGAAGAGGCTGAGTTAATAGGAATGACGCTGAGCAGAGTTGTAGTCCCAGCTTCTAAGAAGGCTGAGGCAGGAGGATCAAAAATTCAAGACCTGCCTGGGTTATATAATGACATCCAGGCCAGCGTGGACGACTTAGGGAGACCCTGTTGTCGAAGAAGAAGAAGAAGAAGAAGAAGAAGAAGAAGAAGAAGAAGAAGAAGAAGAAGAAGAAGAAGAAGAAGAAGAAGAAGAAGAAGAAGAAGAAGAAGTGTAAGAAATGCCTGGAGATATAGTTGTGGGGCAGAAGGCTTGGCTAGCATTTGCAAGGCCCTGGGTTCAGCTCCTAGTACCAGAAAAGAAAGGCAGACAGAAGAAGAGAGAGAAAGAGAGAAAGGAGAAAGGGAGGGAGAGAGAGAGAGAGAAGAGGAGGGGAGGGGAAGGGGAGAGGGGATGGGAGTGGGTGGGAGGAGCAGAGAGGAGAGAAAAATAACATTAGCCGACATTTACTAGAGCTTTCTAGGTCTCTGAAGTGCCTACCAGCCAGCTCACTGGGTCTTCGAGGCCCCCAATGAAGAGGCACAGGTTTCATCCTCATGTTAGTGATTAGAACTAAGAAGGAACTTATCCAAAGCCACAGCCAGTAAGGACTGGATTCAAGCTTCAAACCTGGTAGTTGGCCTCCAGAATCTGAGCTCTTAATGTCTCTGAACGATCCTGATCATTTCTCAGGCTGTACTGGGTCTCCGGTTGAGAGCATACGTAAGGCAATGAACTCAGATATTCTTTGCTTTTTTGATGCTTAAGACAAAGCACGTGTCTGGGGCTGGAGCATTTTGTTGCCCATTTCTGAGCTGGCAGAAGACACCACCGGGGAAATGGGCTAGTTCACACAGGAGGCGAAAATCCTTGATTGACAGTTTGACTGAGACCATTCGGCTCACAGGTGTTCTGGTCATCAGTGGCACCACAGGTTGAAGTTTGGATATCAAAAAAAAAAAAAAAAAAAAGGTTTTGAAAGGTGGTAGTGGGGCCTTTAAGAGACAATTAGATCCTGAGGGCTTCACTCGCAGGAATGCAAGCATGTAGCAATGCTTTAAGGCCACCTGGGAACTCTCACACCAAACTCTGTCCACTCCCCGCTTTTCGACTGGCTTCTTCCCACACCATCAGGTGGTGAGGCAGCACAAGCCCCCTGACAGCTGCAATCACCCCTTCTGGAATGTTTCAGCCTGCCAAACCATGAGTCAAGCTTTTCTTGACTTCTTTCTAACTATCCAGCTTTGCATATTGCTATAGCAACAGGCCTCAGGCTGTGGTGGCTGGAATGAGATGCACCTTGACCCTCATAAGTCTTAGGCATTTGAATACTTGTTCCACATTGATGACCGTTTGGGAAGGATGAAGAGGTGTGGCCTTACTGGGAGAGGTGTGTTCCTGAGGCCAGTGTAAAGTTTCAAAGACTTCCCACCATCCCCAGTGTGCCTAATGTGCCCAGTGTGCCCTCTCTGCTTCTTGGTTGTGGAACTAGATGTGAGCTCTCAGCTGCCCCATAACCATGCCTGCCTGCTGGCTGCCATGCTCCTGGCAATAAACGCTTCTTCCTTCTATAAGCAGTCACAGTTGTGGTGTTTTATCACAGCAATAGAAACATAACGAATTCATAGGCCAAAAAGTGACCAATAGAGATATTACAGGAAGCTAGAACACTCAAGAGTACAAAACCTTAAAAGATATAAAGAGAAACTCTTATTTACAAATGGAGAAAATAGAGCCTAGAACTGAGCCTCGGAGAATATAGAACACTACCAGCTGATCTGGTACCAGGGAAACGAAAGCCTATTTCCCCTGTCTTTCCTGGGTGCGTAGGGTTGTAGTTGTGTAACTACTGACCACTGTTGTCATAAATACATGTTGATGAAATGAAAGAGGATGAACTCATATTAAAAGGAAGATGTATCCCTCCTCGCTCTTGAACTCTAGGCACAATGTGACCAGCTCCTGCGGGCCCTGCTCCCTCTCCTGTTGTCATACCTTACCCACCATGATGGATGGTACCCTTAAACCTCAGTGGATCCTAGATACGGAGCGTCCGTAATTATGTCTGCAGTTCAAGGAGAGGGCGCAGAAGTTGTTAGCTGGCCCTAACAGGGAGTTGATCCAGTGAGACAGACTGTCGTTAAGGAACACTGTGAGACTGAGACCCTACAGTCAGCCAAGCCACAAACCCCAACCTTCACAACCTGAGCTTCCGAAAGGAATTACACGGCCCAGGTCTCAGCCTCCAGAGAGGGTCTGGTAGGAGAGCAAGAGAGGGAAATGCTTAGGATACAGGAGTGCGACTGTTTCTAGAATTCTAGAACCCAGGGACTGTTCTGCAGCCAGAGCCAGGGTCTTCTCAATGGGCATTATCAAGTTGCTTTTCCCAGAGAATCCTTGGTTGTGTTGTTCATGGTGATAGTATTCGTGATCGTCCAATTGAAACTGATCTGAAAATTAGTTTTCAGAAGCATGAGTAACAATGACAATTTGGAAATTGTACTCAGCACTGTATGTAACTCTGGTCTTTTGATCCTGTCTTCCCCCTACTGCCAGGGTACTGCATTCCCTCCGCCCAGGTCACGTTGATTACACTGAAGCATACCAGGAAAACACCCTGTTACCCACACCTTTTAGCTTGGCCTCCCACCTTAGTGCAAATCAGCATCTCCTCTTCCTCTGGAGTCCTAGCTGTTGTTGACTGTGTCCTCCTCACTATTTATCCTAGGTGACAGATGAGTCCATCCGTGTCTCCACAAAATTGTTAAGTCTCAAGAAGGAAATACCTGCTGAGTGGTAGTAGAGCATGCCTTTAATACCAGCACTTGGGAGGAAGAGGCAGGCAGATCTCTGTGAGTTCGAGACCAACCTGGTCTACAGAAGTAGTTCCAGGACACCCAGGGCTACAGATAGAAACCCTGTCTTTAACCTCTCCCCCTCCAAAAAAGAAAAAGGAAAAAAAAAGACAAAGAAAAAAATGCTTCCTTCATGCCACACTCAAAATTATTTTCATTATTGACATTTTTTTTTTAGACAGGGTTTCTCTGTGTAACAGAGCCCTAACTGTCCTGAAACTCGCTTTGTAGGCCAGATTCGCCTCTGTCTCGCAGAGATCCACCTCCCTCTGCCTCCTGAGTGCCAGATTAAAGATGTGTGCTACCACAACCTAGTTTATCATTGACAATTTTAAGCATAAATTTTCATAATCAAATTCTCTTCAGAATATTCAAATTTTTATCACTGCAATGAGACATACCCCATACTTGAGTATCCCAGAATGGCTAATAACCCACAATAGGTTTACCTCACCCTAGAATAAATCCAAAAAGCTGTTTGTGTTACTGAATAAATTTCTGGTTTTAAACTTCTTGAATACTTGAAAAACAGGTTAGTAGTAAGTGCTCAGAGGCCGTTATCTGTGGATATTATCAAGCCTTAAAAGCAGAGGTGCTAATGTGTACGTTTCTCTGCGAAGTGAGCCATACGCTAGTAAGTATGCCCAGCCAACAGAGATTGAGCTTCCCAGGCTGCAACCATGGTTCACGTTCTAGCACATGGAGAACAACCTCACCCTGCAGAAAGACATGGTTATGTTTGTCAGTATGACATTTGTGTACATTAAAAGGCTTGCTGATGTCCATTAAATATGCCAAGAGGAGCAAAAACAAAACAAAAGACTGGTGAACACTGGAATAGAATAGGAGCCATCTCTTATTTGCCATCTGTATTTTGTGTCTTTAAAGTTTTAAGCGCCCCACTACCTTGTTTCTTATAAAACCCTTTAGTACACCTACCTTATAGAAGTTCTATGGCCGTAACTAACTTAACATCAGTTTCAAGATGTTTGTAAGGAGGGGGCTGCTTGCTGGTTCCCAGCTGCTTAGCCCCAAAATAGCCACACAGAAACTGTAATAATCAAATCACTGCTTGGCCCATTAGCTCTAGCTTCTTATTGGCTAACTCTTACACATTAATTTAACCCATTTCTATTAATCTGTATATCGTCACATATCTGTGGCTTACCGGATAAAGTTTTCTCTGTCACTGGCTTCTGACTTCACCTCCTTTCTCCCAGCATTCCGTTTAGTTTTCCCCACCTAGCTCTGTTCCCCTATAGCTCTGCTATAGTCCCAAAGCAGTTCCTTTATTAACCAATGATATTCACAGCATACAGAGGGGAATCGCACATCATCAAGGGACTATAGTTTGGGGTCATTCTCGTCTTGCAAGCTTAGGTGTTGTAAACAAGTCCTGAAGTGCAAAAAGAATTCTATATTTACTGGACTGCAGATCTAAGATAGAAAAGACTTTTGTCTTATTTTTAAAATACTATTTTTAGAATTTT